>NC_079155.1:8186590-8489621 GCF_947563725.1 Argiope bruennichi
ACCAAATTGTTGATTTTTTTAAAATTTTTTGCTTTTAAAAGGTGATATAAAAATAACATTTTACCTTACTTTTGAAAAATTATTAGCAAATAATTAGCATTTAACATCTTGTTAAATTAAAAGAGCTCTAGATGTATCTTCTAACTTTCCTCAAAAAAGCATGAAAATCAAAATTTTGCTGTTGATGTTCATAAAAATTTACTTCCTAATTTTCAGTTTCGTTGAAAAGCCATTATCTTGTTTACAATGAAGAAATTTTCATAAATAATCAAGGGTTCTATATGCAGCATAAAGAAAGCAAAATGTCTGGAATTTAAAATTATGTTAAAACAGTGAAGAAAAATTCTTACTGTGCAAATATATCGGCTTATCACAGGGAGAATAATTTTTGTTTTCAGTATTATTAATATTTTCTCAGGGCATTTAAATAAGTCTGAATAAAATTTAAACTGTAATTTGATTAATAAAATCTCATTACAATACTTGCTATGCTGTCAAGATAGTAATCTGTTCATACAACTTTCTATTCTTTCCAAATGAAAATTATAAATGGATATGGTATAGATATACATCTACCATTTTTTAAGTGAAAAATCAGATGTAATAATAAATGTTATTTGAATAAGAAATTTCATTTATATTTCCAAATTTTTAAGTATGATCTAAATTTAATTTTATTAAGGACTATTCTCAAAACAAGATACTAGATATCGTAATATGCATGAAACTTTTAATAATGTGAAACGCGGCATGTTTTAAAAAACGAGAGACTAATTTCAAAGAGAATCATTTAAACTACAACCCATCTTTAAAAAATGAAGGAGAAAGCAAAAACTTGTCCGTCTGAAAATATTTATTCATATTTATTAGAATTAGATTAGTCTTTAATATTTATTAGAACAGAATATTAAGCTATTCAATTTCAACTATAAGCTATATCAAAAGAATTTAAAGCTTTTCATTACATGAGAAATGACAAGAGAAGTGATTTGTTTCTTTAATATGTTGAGAAAGAATAATCCATTAGTCAGTTTGCGCCTATGTGCATTTAAACTGCCGATTTCAGCTTTTTAAAGCTCTATCAATGTGCAAATACAAATTATAATTATAAATTCATCGAAAATGGAGCAATAGATCAGTATAAGAAACACTGATTTGCATTATATTAATGGAAATTCAAACAATATAAGAGAATTAAAAACACATTGGCATTGGTAACTTTTCCTCTGTAAGTGGTTCCTCGAATAGTTGTATCTATTGTCACAAAAATATTAGCATTTCTTGTTTCCTGTTTGAATACAGGTCTTACAAGAACAATTGAAGCGATGATTGTGCCCATTCTGGAAACAATAGCAACTCAGTCTAATTCAAAACACATGATCTTTGTGATTAGTCTTGGTGCGAACACTCTATAGCATGACATTTGCCGGAGCTAAGAATCTTGATGTATTTTATTTTCTAAGTGTCAAATCTGTAGCTTTTGATTTGATTCATGTTTGTGGGGCAGCTTAAGAGTCATAGGAAAGGGGGTTATTATTTTTTTTTTAATCTTAAGAGAAATTATTTTCAATTCATAGTGAGAAATAATGTTATGAGGTGCATTCCAAAGTAATCAGCAGAAATTTGATCCAAGACAGTTTTGAATTAAGGTTTGGGGTTGAAGAAAGTTGCGGCATATTCTAAATCTAATTCCGTAATAATCTACAAAATCAGATGCAATTTAATTCACCGTGGGTCATAGATCCTTTTTCACGTATAGTTCGGAAATTTGGAAAAAATTTTCTTGTTAACTTACCCCTATAAAAAAAGAAAAATCTTTATACTAAAACCTATCAACTTTTTTAATTTACATATTGTGCATTAATCTAATTAAAATCGCCATTCCATTTGCCTGTAAGTAATCCTACCACTTAAATCTGATTAAACTTGCCTGCATAATTTATATCGGCTCATATATATGTGCTATCTCCATATTTTTCATCAAATGTAATTACACATATTTTCTTTATTTTTTTTCCTAAACCTATGTTTTCAATGAAGAACATTTTTGTTATTGGTATATATATATGTCGCTCACGATTTATTCAATTTATTTTGAAAAATTTGAATCATGTGCATACAATGCAACGAACTAAAATATGTCAAAAATTCTTCAATTATTTTCTTATCCCTTCAATTGACTTCGTACCTTGTAATTTCAACTATCCCTAAATGTTCTAATTTATATCTTTGAAGGAAGAAAGTGAAATTATCAAGATTTATAAGATCAACAAGTAATTATAACAGCAAGTCTCAGATATTTAAACGAAACCAGAGCAGATTAATCTGCATAGCAGACAATTTAAAATGTCACTCTTTGTTTCTTAAAATCCCTGCGTAATAATTGTATAATGATTTCATTTTGAGAGTTTCTCTTAAAGAGAAATTAACATTAACGATAATATATCAAGTACCACTTTATTTTTCAGCTAGATCTATACCGCTGACCAATCCATGTTCTTAAAAAAAATCTATTTTTAAAGCAGTTCCAGAAAACTTTATACTTTACAAATGTTGCTATAAAGTAACAGTATTGGTCTTGCTATAAAGTAACAATTGCACTAAAAATGTAAACATTTTTTTTAATTCTGAATTTATGTGTGAAAAATATTGTTTTTTACTATTTTCTAGGTAATATAATTATAAATTGAAACCTATTGATACTCGAGTATAAATTAAAAATTTTGTAAACTAATGAACTACATACTATTCTGGAATGAGGCAACTACTTAAGACAATTAAAGAAATCGTTCTGAAAGCATTTTTGAAACAATGAAGCTCGCTATAATTTGAAGAAAGTAATATAGATGAGTTCAGACATTTCTAATTAGAAGAGAAACTGAATTCAATATAGACATAGTAAATGGAATCACTAATTCTATTATTAGAGAAGAAATGTCCATCAATTTTTAAGATTCTCTTCCGAAGTAATTAGTTCCAGAGATCTTGACTTCGTGAATCGAATATAATATCTGTTGCTCCATAATTCTCTTTTGCAGGTACTGGTGCCTAATTCGATTCCCAGAATGTATAATGGAATTTCCAGAAATCTTTGTTATTGCTCTACAAGGTAAACAGAAACGAAATTATGCCTTAATACATTATTTTGATAGAGTTCCAGATTTGGAAGGACTTATCATTGTATATGATAATAATGTATTTGAGTATCATGTTTTAATCCCCAGATGTTAAAACAGATAATTTTTCTCATACTAACTGTTTCTTTACTAAAGACTAACGCCTTGACCTAAAGACAGCACCTCACAATTTAATTACTGATTGATAAAATTTATATATGTGCTTAAATATCTGTATTGTGAAATGATTTTGAAGAGAATTTTTAAAATTAAGTCTCCTATTGACCTCAAACATTTTCTGTGTTTATTTTCTGTTTTCAATTAGTGCACAAATTTATCGATTGCAAATTAATTTGACCCCTTCTTATATTAATGAATACTAATGATTGACTTTATTGAGATATTATTGCGAATGAAGTGATTTGAAAAGCAGCTAAATGTTAGCAATCTTTTTTCAGTTTCGTCAGACAACCTCTGTTAAAATTTGGAAAAAATATAAAAGTTTGAAAATTCAAAACTCGGATCATTTCCTCAATCAAACATATGTTTTGTTGAGATTGTAAATATTGTAAGATTGTAAATTGTTCAATTTAAATGTGTTCAAATAGAAATTCAATTAATAAAATTAACAACTGTAATAATATTTCTGTAATAAGTTATAAAATAAACCACTTACTGTGAAGTGCATAATTAATTATTAAGAGGTATATATTTTCCCAATGCAAGGCATTTAAGTAATTTTTAAATTTGAAAAATAATACTTTCAAGAGCTATATACTTTTCTGTATAAATCAATATCTCGCTTTCAATATTGCAGTTCGGAAATTGTCTAGCGAAAAAAAATAAAATAAAGATCAAACACAACCCACTGCCACATTTTACTTGTGATTTTTCCGCATTATTTAAGTACGCCATTCAAAATATTAATCACATTTGACAGAGTAACGGAATAAATTCACCGCAAACGGAGAATAAAGAAACTTCCAATGCTCTCACCACATCGTATAGGATGGCAAACTTATTCTTTGACAGCATCTTGTTCACTTGCTGAGAAATGCTTTCAATGTTCGCAAAGTGACTGGAATGCTTTTGTTGCCAAAAATGCTGTTTTGAAAATAGTTCTTTCTTATAGCTAATGCAAAAGAAGGAAGCATGAAAAAGACATTTCAGAGGAATTTAGTAAACAGATGTCGCATATCAGAAGCGGCTGGTTATTGACGCTTCAAGGATATGTCAGGTTTTTATATGCAGTTTTAGCCTTTTTCTTAAGCTACTTTACGGAAATCTTAGGGCCTTTTGAATTGAGCATAAAAGCTTTTATAAAGAAAGCAGGGATGAGAAGTGCATTCATGATATTCTTGTAGGAAACAAGAAATGGATTTTGTATCGTGTGTTTGAAAAAAAAGTTTTATAATACAGTGCATGATATTAAAACATTGATAAAGGCAATATGGAAAAATGTTAGGAAAATAAGATATTGGATTTAAGAATGATTTAAGTTCAAAACAATAAGCTTTCCTATCATTTGGTATGCTTAGTTACAAATAAAATATTTTCGTTACAACTTTTGGCTACAAACATCGAAATCTCTATTTTTCTCACAATTGGTTTTTTCATCTTTCCGAAAATAAATTAATATAACTTCTCTTTCTATGTTAACAAAAAAGTGTATTCCATTAACGTTGATATATATCATTCTCTTCAGGTTTTCACATCAAGCTAACTTAAGATTAGATCTGCTCACAGCATCTTAAGAATTTGAGAGAGAAAAATTAAAGCAATTATATTGCTGTTTAAATTCTAATTTCTTTTAACTCTAGAAATATTCATTATAATGTTTTAAAATTGAAATCATAACTTTATACAACTGTTGTGAATCTAAAATTATATGAATTGACTCCATTATTTTAAAGATTAATAATAAGTCATAAACGCTAAAGATTACTATTTCTTATCTATAAGCAATATCTTCTTGTGAATATTTGAAACCTGCCAGTAAGGCCATATTGTAAAAAGTTCTTGTAGTACAATGTAATTATTGCTATTCTATAATACAATTATTACTATAGAAAACCTGCCAGAAAGGCCATATCGTAAAAAGTTATAGTAGTAAAATATAATTATTACTACGCTATAATACAATTATTAATGTAGGATAAAAGAAAGCATATAATTTAATGCTGAATGAACTTTTATGTAAATTAATCATAAATTGACTTGGATTTATTGTCATATAAACTAATAACCATATATTTTGTTCAATCTTCTAAGAACGGAGTAAATAAAGTGAATTCCAAATATATTTGATTAAAAAAAGAACAATAATTATTTTGATTTTTGAGTACTATTAAATTCAACACAATATTTAGAGAAGGATTTTATCGCTATCCTTCACTTATGAAATATTATTAAACCTTAAAAATTATATTTGAATTTTAAACATACTGTTTTTCACCTAAAAAAATAAACACTGTGATGCTATATTAATCAGAATGTCTAGAATTTTATTTCAAAAATTGTCTTCTTTGTTGTTAACTTTATTTCTTTATTTAAGTACTCATGCGTTAAGCTTGACAAAGTCTCTCTGTTGCTTCTGTTTTAGATTATAACAAGTAAAAAGTAACCCATAAGCAATAGGTCTTGTAGGTCGCAAATAATTATTTTTTATAACATGATTTTATCTCATATTATAGACCTGGCTAGAAATTATGAGTATAACGTTTTTTAGATTAATTTCAAATTGTATTTTGTTGAACAAAAAAGTATGGTTTCCTTAAAAATAAAAACAATTTATCGTCAGACTTATACACACAGTCATTATTTTTAAGAATGGTATGCCGTTTCTAGATTTTTTTCGAAGTGTTTCGATATATTTTAAAACTGAAAAACGATATTGTTGAAGAAAGCAAAATTTGATAGGTTTGCAATAGGAAATTAAGATAACATTACTGGTTTTGTTACTGCATCATCTTTTAAGTAATTGTACCAGTCTTATTTTTATGGAAAATCTAGGGGTTAGAAAAACTTATGGTATGTTATGATTAAATGTACCTCTGCAATGACATGCAATTCTAAATGAGAAATGCTGTGAGAAAAAATCTGATTAATATCAATGAGCATGTCGATGTAAATTTATCTTCTACAGTAATAACGTTACAGAAAAAGAATGAAAAGAAAGAAAGATACTTTTTAGAACTTTTGAATGTCATATCGTCAACGTCGGTCTTTCTTTAGTTTTTATCTTATACAAAAATATACATGTGATAAAAATGCAATTCCAATATCTGATTCTCGCGAAATCATTTCTTCGGACAAATATCGCTTTAGAAGTGACATTTTAGTCCAGAATCTAGAATTTTAGCAGTCTTTCTGTCGGAAGGCTATTTAGTATTCTCCTTCTGATGTCCACAATAAAGATACATATTCTAGACACTCCAGTTTAAAGAAAGGACTGATATAGATGTGAAGAAGAAAGCTTACGATTTTCTAGACTCCCTCTCTATAAATTCGCCCAGGACATCAAAAATAAATAAAAAAGAAAAGAAAAATTTAAAAAGTACAAAAGCAAGAAAGACTAAAAACGACGGAAGAGCTAGCTGGGAAGAGACATCAAGATTTTCCCGAAACGTGTGCAAAAAAAAAAAAAAAAAAGATACAGAAAAAAAAATTCCAGTTTTCATGTATAAATCAGTGCACGTAACATGGCAATAGCAGCCTCGGGAGAACTTGGGAGAAAAATTCGTCACTTTTTGTAGCTACGTATTTTTTTGCAGAGAAGGCCAAGGGGAAAAAAAGAAACCAAAAAATAAAAAAAAAGGTTTGTTCAGGGAAATGCGTGGAGAATTTGCTGATACCTTACAACAAAGATAAGTTTCGTGACTGGACTTAGGGGTTGGAGGAGGTGGAGCAATCGAATGTCGAAGTGACAAATGGAAGAGCTATTGTTTCTGATTCCAGGTTTGTGCTCTCAGCCGTACTGTGTGTTTTCTTAATGCATACTCATGGAATCGGAAGAGTCTCAAACTTAACTCCTTTTTCTTGGAAATGTTGAAAAAAGGGGGAGTTTAAGAACAGTCGTTGCTTTTCAAACCTTATTCAGTCTTTAATCATTCAACAAACGGAGAGAGGATTTTTTAAGTATTAAGGCATTACATTTGACATGTTTTTTTCTTAGTTTGCTCCACACTTTATTTTCCCGAATTTCACTATCTATTAAATAGAGAAGAAAATATAAAAGAATGTTAGTTAAATATTTAAAAGATAAAGACGTTTAAAGACGTTTGTCTAGGTTAGGCAAAAAAATGACGTTGCTGTAGCCTAATCTTTTATGTAATTTATTGCTTTTGTTACTCCTTTTTTTAGTTAAATGAATAATATGTTGTATAACTTCGGTTGTAAATAAAATTGAAGGGTAAAGTAAAAAATAAATAATGATATTAGTATAATTCCAGATAGAAATGGTGCATGCATATGTTTGCATTTGATAATACTTGTATTTTAATGATACTTTCTTTTATCTTGTGTATTGCCTCAGTGTACTGGTTATTATTTTTATATTATACTACTGTATCAGGCAACCAGTCTTATTTCTAATGCCATTGAATTTGTCTCTTTGTGAATGGCAACGTTACTGTGAAAATAAATTCTGTATCCATGGCCGCAATGTTTGCCAGGCATATTTTTCTACCGTTTTAATTTATATGTCGTCCTCAACTTAATGAGAAAAATAAACTGTTGTGTATGTAAGAAGTCTCATATTTTAGTTCATAGCCACTAAATATTTAACCTTTTGTGGATGTTTTTAACTTGATTTGTTGTATGTAACACATGTGTACGTTATTTAATGATATTTTTAGGAAATTTTCTGAGAGAAATCTTATAAGAATTTCTTTTAAGAATTATTTCTAAAAAGAAATTTATAAGAATTATTATAAATTCTTCTGAATTAACAATTTTATCCTTTTTTTTTGTTCTAGATTTAATAACATTGATCCATATAAAGTCATCGTAAGATGATTTTATTGCCAAACATGCAACATTTGCGCATTCACTCTTAAATTTAAAGTGAATCATTATTGTATTTGTTCACAGCAATAAACATATTATCATTTGAATGTCTGAATAGCAATAAATCTTATATTGCAAGTTAGGATAAGCTTATAATGAGAGGATATACTCGATTTCAATAGAATACTGTGGATCTCATTATTATTTCGTTTATTACCCGCGCTGATGAGCTCTTATAAGATGGTGTAATAACTGAATGCATAATCATTTCTGTGTATAATTTTCTTCATTAAAACATATTTAAATCTACATATTGCTATAGGAATTTTAGAGGAATTTCATAATTTTCAGTAACAAATGGATAATTCAGTAATAATAATTTCTGTAATAATGGAAAATAAATTCATTATTCAGTAATAAAAAGAATTGTTGAATTATGGGAGATTTTTTGAAATTATGGGAGATTTTTCAGCACCCACTCGCGGTTGTTTTGTATATTTCTTGCTTCTCGTATGGAGTAATGCCATTCATTAATGAGTAAGATGTTCCAAGACCAGAAATTTCATACCTTGCTCTGACAGATAGCTCAAATAGCCTTTTTAACCTCTTCATCTATTATTTATCCATAATTTTTACCCTCGACCTACTGTCAGATGAGGAGCATCCAGTCACATCCATTGCATAGAAAACTATTTTTTCAAAACTGGTGTAAACTATCTTTATACAGCAATGCTTCTATTTGTTAATTTCTTGTGGATCATCTAGAATATGTTTAAGCATGATAATTTTATCTCACTTCCTTAATCTATAGTTTATATGCATCACAAATTTCGTGCCATTACACTGAATTACATTTTTATTAGAGAGTTTTAATTGTAGCTTTTTTGATTCATTCATTTTCCTATTGTTATCAGTTACATACTCCGAAAATTCTGAGTTATCATAACTATTAATTTCTTTCAATGGTGCTGCAATGAGCATGAACTCCCGCTCTCTTGCAAATGATGTTACGTCGACTGCAAACCAGGATTAGATTCATTGTTCATTTCTGTCTCTGTATTAGATGCTAATATAAACTCGTTAGAGAACAGCACAGATTTCATTTAGCTAGTTTATTATTATAATCTGTTAAAGTCATTGTTAAAAGTCATAACTTAGCCACGGCCTCCGACATCAATTTCGTCAATTTTTATCAAAATTCTTATGGAAATCATAGTTATTATCTGAAGAATTTTCCATAAATCTCTAATTCATACAATGATGTGTAAATCGCTGTCATTTTTTAAAAATCGTAATAAGTAGTTTGGCTATTAATTACTTGATTACGTTTGCACATTTTTAAAAAAATTATTATTTTCATTGGAAAAATTTCATTCATAATATATGTCTAATACAAAGGAAGATGATATATATACCCTTTATCAGTTATCATACTAAAAGATACACATAATCCTAAATAACTTGCATAACACATATTTTCTAACACATGAAAAAAAGTACTGAACCTTATGAAGACATTTACTTTGACTTGCACAATCTTCCATCGAGAGTCTTATTATTTGCAATATAAGCAGATGCATTATATCATTAAGTTATTTGTTTTCTTTCATGAAATTATATCTTCTATTTCGGAATGCACAATTGTGTTGATTCAGAAAAGAATTCATAAAATAATATGATTACAGATTTCTTATATGTTTAGATCGAAATATAAAGTCTATGAATGACTTAATCTATCTCGCAAGCTTTAAAATATTATATTAGAAGCATAATAAATAAATAAATATATATAATAGTTGAGACGTTAAAAGAATTTAAATAATATTAACATGAGATTATATCCTTTTTCACTTTAAATATTTTTTAGCAATATTGGTAGTAGAAGGCATAAAGATATCTACGATAGAAATATAATAAATGTTTGCAATATATATGATTTATTATAAGTTGCATAATTTCTTTAGTTATTAGACTTTCATTTTTATTATGCTATTTTTTTACTGTTTCGATTCTCCATTTATGATATTTATTCCTAAATATCTTAACTATATATCTTATCTTATTCAAGAAAGATTATACATTAGGTTATGGTATATATATTAAATATTTAATATTTCTAATAGAAAATTTGCAAACAACAATACATCAAAATTTCTAGCAAAATTACTTTTTGCAGTCCTATATCTTACTTATAATAACTCTTCTACAATTATATTTGCTCTGTAATAGGCATATTAAATTTAATGTCGTTGTTCTCATTTCAAAGTACGTTGCATTTTATGTAGCCTCTCATTTTCTTGATCACCTGATATCTCCTAACCTCTGATGAAGACGTTAAAATTGAAAGAATCTCGTAAGATATCGATTCCTTCTCAGATTCCCAGAATTAGGCATGTCCTAAAGATCTTATTCAAGGATGATATTTAGGATTAACGCCTCTGACGGGCTAAAAGTTCGATATCCGATATTTTTACGCGGTATACAAGAGCTTCCAAGAATGCCGGTGCTTCAGTAATTGCTATAGCTTGCCATTATCTGCAATGAGACCTGCACAGCTTGCGTGTCCCTCGCATGTAGACCGATACGGGCAGTTTCACATCTCCCTGGAATCGGGCAAGGTAGGGAGGGTAAAATCCGTGTCGATTCCGAGTCGCGGATTTCGCAGTTGTACCGTTCGTTTGTAATTGCCGTGGAACTTGTTAAACCAATTAATCGAACCTGTCAAGGGCATCACAGCCGAGAAGCGCCTTAATTTTGTTTCCGGCCCGATTCTCGATTATCCCGGTAATTTACCGGTCGCTAATTACCGGTACCTTTCGAATTCGCCGACATCTGCCGCTTTTAGCGGAGGGAGAGAGTACAGAGCGAAATCTTTTCGGGAAATTTTGCGTTCTAGTGGCGTAAGTCGCTGTCGAGCCGCTGTTGGAAGCAAGCCGTTAGTGTTGTTCCCGAATGAAGAAAAAGGACGAAATCCTGAATTTTTGATGGAAAGGTCATTTATAAATTCATCATTTCACCATCTCCCGACGAGCCGTTGATTCGAAGGAAGAAATTTCTCTCGGAGTTCGGAAGAATATCTGAAATGAATGGATGTTCTGAAATGGAAACTTAAAGAATTTATTGAAGAAAATATTGATTTTCGGAAACTGAAAATTTTGCGAAAATGGAAGAAAATTTCTCAAACTCGGAAACTGTGACCTCAAAACTCATGTATAAATCATTTAAAATAATAGTATTTGTCCCTATATAAAAAATTTTAAAAAATGCTGCCTTTATTAGATTTTTTACTAAGTAACTACAATTTATTCCACTAGGGCTTATGTCAAATTAGAAAATTTAAAATTCAAAATTTCATATGAGCTGCAAATTTTAGCCCTTTCATAGCCGATTCTCATGAAGTTTTGGGCTCATAAAAAGTTATTTTATGTAAATTTAAATAGTCAAGTCGAATTAATTTTCATTAATTTATCAAAAAATAAAAAAAATACTTAAAATGTAGATATTTGGAAAATTGTCCTTTATAAATCTGATTGCTTATATTCAAATTTATTTAAAGTTTTAAATATATTAGCAATGATTTCTTACTATCATGTATACTATACTTGTTTCTAAACAGAAATAAATTCAGAAAATTAAAGCTTATTCGCAAATAAACTAATTTTATAGTTTATTTGTTTGTTTTGGCTAAACATTGCTTTGAAATATGGTCTTTATATATTTTTTTAATCTGTAGGGGACAATGGGTAAGAAGCGTAGTGGAATGAGATTAGATGATTTGATGTTGTGTCATTAATTCCATTTTCTATCGATTAGATTCTGAATGACACTCTCCTTTTCAAAAAGAATTGTCCATATTACTCATGTTATTTTTGTTGAATTCTAAGCATCTGTGCGAGTTTATTTTACGATATCCAGCCTATATTCTTTTATTTCAAACTTTCCTTAATTAATAATCCTTAAAATAATAAAAAAAATCCATTTACTCCAGTTTATTACATGTTTACGAAGGATTTATACCCTGGAATAATAAGGATTGAGTCCAATCGTAGAATAGTTCTATTTCATTTTTACAACTTGTGCCCTCAGGATAAAAACACGTACTTCACATAGAACAAAATTGGGCAATACTTACTCTTTCTTGTGAAATTTTACAAACGCAATTAGCTTGTACTTACCTGAGTAAGCCAGAAAGGATGTAAGATGTTATAGAAGAAATGTTTTGTCACATGAATTGAAAAATCGCAATTTTTTTTTAAATCAATGTTTTATTTTTTTTAATTTGTTCATCTAAAAATATTAATAGATGCTTAAAATAACTGTGAAAATCATGCATAACTGCTGCATCTTATGCGAACAATGTGGTGTCTAGGACAGTAAAGTAACATAGTTCTGTCGGTCTAGGTTGATAAGACTGAGGTTCTTAGTAGGGGTCACTAGGCCGTTCGAATAACTGGAAATAAGAGAAACTGGTTTTACAAGTTATGGCTAAAACAACAGTTCAAACTTCCGAAATCAATGTGCAAAACTTTCTGTCTGAGTCTCTCCAGACGAATGATATTGAATAAAGCTAGTTTGTCATGGATTTTCAAGGAGCACAAAATTTCTTGTCTGATTCAGAAGAATATAAACATTGTTGTTTTAAAATTTCCAGCAGTACTCATGCATACTGCAGCGACAACTAAAATATCACATTCAATTTATATCAAGATTCATTCCTACTTTGCAATTTTTAAAATACTGTTTTTTGATTGCTTGTTATAATAATGATTATTTCTGTTTTCTAGACATTATATACATTGGAAAGAGAAAATTTTTGTTTTGCAATTTTTTAGCAAATCAAAAGCATTATTACAGTATTTCATTTCCTACTTTCTTCTTCAGTAAATTTTTATTACAATTTTTCAAGTTGTGAGTCTTTTAATTATTATTCTTCTAGAAATAGATAATAATATATCAAAGAAATAATTGGGTACTTTGAGTGAAAGAGAAAGATTATCCAATGTTATTTACACATTCTTTCACTAATTATCTTGTCTAGATATTTTTCTAATTTGATTGGCAACTAGTTCTAGGAATTTTAGTCAATTTTGCACATTTCGTAAATTATTGAGAAATCTAATAACTAAAAATATACCAAACACCTAAAAATTACAAAAAAAAAAAAATCCATTCTAATGAAATAAATTCTAAAGTTTTGAGAAAAATTACAGTGTTTATATAAAGCATTTAAAGCCAGACATAATTACAAAAAATTCAAATAATTACTCAAGTGCAGATACATTTCGCACATTCTATTTATTCTGTTCTTAAAAATACTGAGATGCATTAAGCCTTTCTCTACTTGCCAAAGAACTAAGCAAAAAAAGTCAGCTCGTTTCAAAAATATAAAGAACAAATGTATTTTTGTAATAAAACATGTTTTTATTAAATTGATATTCTCAAAAAAACATGGAATATCGTTATGAATTAAATAACGCATTTTCAAAGATGCGTTTTTCTTTTAGATGACGTCTTTTCTCTTTTGACTTTCTTCAATATTATCTTTGTTTCTGTTCTGTATTTTTTTAGAAAGGTTTCTTGTTTCAGATTACTTACTTTTAATTCAAAGTTCTTTACAAATTTCGTTGCAATGAGGTAAGATTTTGAGAGTTTTTTTTTTTTTTAAACTCAATTCTTTTTTCTCATCACTACTTTCATTCACGATATATTTACCATCAGTTCACCTTAGTTTTGATCTAGACACAATTTAAAGTTAAATATTTAACTTCCTCATTTTATCTGTTCATTTATACTGGCTTTTTGAGAGATTGTTTTTTAAATTTTAAATCAAACATTTTTTATCCTTGTGTCCTTAAATGCTTCTCATTCTATTTCATATTTTTAAAGCTCCTTTTTAATTCTTAAGAAATGCCTTAATTGGAAAATTACATCTGAAATTTTCATACAATACCAGAATTTGATTTAGATTTTTCGAGAAGTATTATAACATTAATGTCTTATAAAACTCGCTCATTTCACGAAGTTTATTTTTACTAACTGCTTTCTTACTACATAAATAAATAATATTGACTTATCAGAAACAATCCATTTACTTCGGTGTTTTACGTGTATTTTGTAGATACAAAATATGGATCATTTCAGGTAAGAGATACAAAAGCCTCTTACTACAATCTACGTGTAGTAATCTACCTCTTACTACACGTTTAATGTGTAAAATGTTACCATTTTTATTTACATATTCTTTTGCATAATATTTCTAAACTGAAACTTTCCATTTATGCTTACTATCCAATGTTAACTAGGAAAAAATAACAATTAAAACTGATTAATTATTATTTTGCAGTAATTACTTTACTATTTATTACAGATGAAGAAGATTTAATTATTTTACCAAGAATAAACAGGAAAATATACCTTTTATAAAATTTTAAAAATATATATTTGTTTGTAAAAGGAAATCCATAGCTTATGAAATCTGAATGATTTCAAGATTGTAGGGATGTCAAATTGAATTTGTACTCATATGTTTACATTTACTTACAATGAAATGTTATTTTAATTGCAGTATATTATTCTGTTGTTTATTACATTCCTTTATTTTAAAGAAATGTTGTATTCTTTCTTTAAATGTGCGTCTTTGAGCTATTAATCATGCTTATTTCAAAATTATCTCGTAAAGAATCAGAATTTAACAAGATCTGAAAATTAGATTTATTTTGAATAACATTTTCTCATTTTCTTCCAAATTTAGAAATAAATATAATTAATGTAAAATGTTCTCAAACTTTGAATATTTTCGTGAAGTTCGTCCCTTTTTATTTACTTTTGGAACACAGGTTAAAGTTAAAAAATATATCTTCTTTGATTAAAAAGCGAGCATGTTTTCTCATTAATTGATAATGATATTTTGAGACCGCATTAGTATTTACTTTAGGGTGTTACATTTGTACAACTATAATTTGTATAAGAAACTCTTCTGCAAATTTGCATCATTTCTATCTAAATACATTTCGCTCCTATTACGATTTACGATATTTTATTCGAGACAGTAGTTTGTAGAGAATTCTGTAATAAAAAAATAGTAAATATTCTATTATTCATTAAAAATTGTTCTTCTGCTTTTTTAGTCAAGTCAGCCATTTTAAGTGATAAAATTGTGCAGAAATTTGCCAAAATCCGAAATTGATTGAGAAACGGAGAAAGTTATCTCGATTTCCAATAAGAATCGGCATAGTAAAAAATCATAAATTCGGAATATTCACTAATAATGCACATAAAGCAAAACATTTTCTTGAAAAAAGAATTTTCTCTCATAAAGCATTTTTAAAAGCTTTAAAAACCACGAGATGTTTATCTAGAAATGAAGCTTAATTTTATAGCAATTATATTTGAACACGAACATACTTTTGATTAATTTCTTGATTTGGATTACATTTTTTTCGATACAATGAATAAATGAAAACTGTATAATTTTTATCAATAATCGTATAAATGAATGCAACGCAGTAGTTATTTATTTTTATTGCTCATTTAAATTTTCCCCAAAACCGTTGTTTATTTTAGTTCATCAGGAATAATTCTTCATGTAAATAATTCTGCTTTTGTCAATAAAATATGCATCATAGGTTTGTTAACACATTTTAAGAAAGGAAAAATCTTCAGAAATATCATGAATTCTGCAACGCTGTATCTAAAGTATTTCCTTATAAATTGTATAATTGTATTGTAGCGCAAGTTTCATAAGGCAGTTAATAGGCTCTGGGAAGGGGTGATTACTTTTGTCTAGTGGTTATGTTACGCTGCTACGGAGCCTAGCGTTGCAGGTTCGATCCTCGCTCAGGTAATTGCTCAGTATAATTATTGTCCACTGGCATATTGCGTATTATTTTCTTTGAATAAAGAATTTACAATTGATCTTAAACTGGATTTTGCCGCATTTTTACGGGCATGGTTTGAATTCTTCGCTGTCTCCTTTAGATAATTATGGTGTTTATAAATTCAATAAAGCATTATAAGATATGAAACATTAAATATTACTTTTTTACAAATAAAACTTTTTGTCGTCTTTATTTACCTTTTTTTCCGTTTGTCCTTCATCTTTTCAGTTATGTTTACTTTTTAAAAGATTCAAAATAATGAAATGAATCTACTGAATTGTATTTTACCATTATAAATATATTTTTTTATCAATTTTAAACTGCCCACTAAGCAAAGTATTATTACAATATTTTACGATAATAATACAGTATATGAATTTCAAGTATCCACTACTGATAGAACTATTATTATTTAATTTACAACAAAAGTTCAGAAAATAAATATGCTTGTCGTTTTTGAAAGGATCTTTATTCATGTATCCTAGAAAATGAAAGAGGAATAATACATAACAAAATCTGAATTTGTGGAAGAATGTAAGTTAACTACTTTCAACTTTACATGTTTAACAGGTGTTAAACACCCTTATTTACAGTTGTTATTGTTTCTTGCATTCGATGACAATTTTTTTATATAAATATTAAATCATAATTCGTTTATTTTATCTTGAAACCTTAATTTATATTAACAAAAATAAAAAATACGAATTAATTTCTCTACCCTCTATTTTGTTAACAAAGAAACAAACAAAATATCTAGCCAAGAGCTGGAATTTAAATATTTCTTTGTTGCAATTTCCCAGAACATATAATTATTATATTTATTAAAGCATTTCGTATAAGGTTAATTATGCATATAAGTTTAAGAATGAAAAAAATATGTTTAAAAATATAATATATGATTCTCCCGAGTCCTTCAACAAAAATATTTTAATTTTCGTCGTCCTTGTCATTGGTATTGAAAACCAATTTCATTTTCAATACAAATGATTATTATATCGTAATTCAATATTTATTGAAACATAAGTCCTTTTTTTAGATTCGCATTTCTCTCTCTCAATAAAGATTTCCTTTTAATGTGTTTCCTTCAATGACTCATTTGGTGCGGATTCTTGCCAAAGTTTTTACTATTACAATAAAAGTCGTTCTTTTATTTAAATTAATTAATTTATTTCCAAACATTCTCTCTCGAAACTCCCTTGGTTGCAATAATTTTCGGCTTTGCTGCTTTGTTCATCGTGGTTGCTAGTCAAAAATAAAATTTATGCACCGAAATGTTTTGAGCACATACACAGCTAAAGTCTTCTTTATTTTCACCCTAAAGTCAGTTATTTATGTTTTATTCAGGAAACATAAAATATGTTTAAGAGTCGTTAAGGATGGCCAGCAATTTATCGTAGAAGATTTATATTTCATACGTAGGGGAATGTGCATATAAAAACGTGACACTTCATTCGTCTGCTACGTAAAATTCTCCTGAATATCTAGGATTGAAATGGGAAAATTGCCCTTTTTAAATTATAAATTGCATTGAAAATTATTTTCAGTTTCAAGAAAAAGCAATGGGTTGAAAATAATTTTTAAGATGTTATTATTAATTGAAATTACAGAAATAATTTCAATTCTTCTGTAGAGAATTTTAAGTATAAATCAGAGAAATTTAAAATTCTAGAATTGATTACATATTTGAAATACATACTTTTGCAATACATCCCTAGCAAGTTATTCTACCGCATTTTTGCCAAAAAATGCATTGCTTTATTAGTAATTTGGTGTACGAGAATATTATGTCGTAATTAATGGATACAAGAATGGAAGCTGATTTTTATTTAAATAGTAATAGTAAACCACCTGCATCAAAGGAAAGTTTGCATTAGTCAATTTGAAATCTATAAAATCTTAATTGATTCCCTTTTGAATAACTACTTGCAACTTGGAGTTTAATGCTGTCATTCACATAACAAAGAAAAAGTATCATATTAATGTATCTTGAATAATAAAGGAAATTCTATTCATAATCCTATTTCCTTAAATGGAATTCAAATAACGAATCAAAATAATGAAATGAATTCATTCGAAATGTATTTTCATTTGAAACCTTATTCATAAAACTTCAATCTATAAAAATTGCTAAAAGATATGAAGAAAATAAAAATAATGTTACAAACAATACTTGCAAACATTTTTGTCTGGAATAAATAAATAAGAGGTGTTACAGGCTCAAAAAATTTGTTACAAAATTAAATATTAAGCAGTAAAAAATATTGCATGTTACAAAATAATACTACATATATCAAAATAATTTCAGGCTTATTATTCCATAGAGATGTTAGGTTAAAAATAAAACTTGTAAATAAAATATTCTTTAATTTCCAGTATTTTTAATTAATTACCTTCCTTTGATATAATAAAAAATAATTTCAGTATTCTAATGTTTCTAATAAATAATTAATTTCAGTCACTATATATATATATATATATATATATATATATATATATATATATATATATATATATATATATATATATATATATATATATATATATATTCAAAACATAGATTATCTTTGCAAAATCTGAAAATCGAAGCTATTCGAAACTACATTTTTAAGTATAAAAGATACGCGCAAGAGTAGATATTTTGATTAAATAATATTAATATATGCTTCAAAATAATTTTTTGCTTATTTATTTTATTTTATTAGTACATTTATCTTATTTTATTTATTTTTATTTTCAATTCATATTTTACTAATTTATATCTAAGAAAAATACTGAATTTTCCGGAGGACAAATAGGCAAAATTAAAATTTCTAAGAGTTTTAGCTTATTTTTTTGGAAACACTCCATAATGAAAAAAAAAGATCGAAATAAGTAACAAACTTAAACAATTATTAACGGGGGAGGGGGATATTTCTTCCAAATCTTGGTATTGATAAAAAAGTGTCTGAACATAAAATTGCATGTTTTTTTTAATAATTCTGTTTTGATAATATTTTTTTCTAATGTGCATAATTTCTTTGGTAAAAAAAATTTCTTTACAAAGGTTGTTTATTGATTTACATAATTTTTGCATTTTGGATTATATAAACTGTTATATTTATTTATTTCATACATTAAATGTTAAAAATACAAGTAATATGCTGTAAGTTACATTATTATTTATAAAGCTTCAAAAAAATAAGAGTTTTAAAATTTTTCTGAAAAACTTAAAAACTCTTTAATGTTTATTCAGAATACCTGCTATGTGACCTCATTAGCATTAATGTTATTTCCTCTAGAAAATGAAATTCAATTGAACATTAATCTTACATGCAGGTTTTAAAATATCTAAAGTTAATAATGTGTTTAAATGTCATAACAATTTTTTTATTTATTTTTCTGTGCTTTTATAAATAAAAGTATGTATGTAATGTATATTTCGTTTAACATCATTTAATTCAACAGAAGAACATAAAATTATTATTATTTAAAATTATTTCTAAAAAAATGTGTAAAGTTATTATAATTGTTACAAATAAATCACAAAGCTACATTTCAATGAATCATCAATTTTAACATTTTTTGGAAAATCATTCTGTTAGTCCGATAGCAAAATTATTTACTGACTTATTTTCCGTAAGATAATTCATAAACATTGATAATGGTGAGAAATTCATTTTTCTAATGAAAATTATTGAAAACTGAAGAAAAGTTATTTCATTAAAATTGCTTACAACTATTTCTTTATGTTTGTAAATGTTATGCAAAATTAATCACCTTTTATTCTTTCCCTGCATTATTCTACACAAAGTAAGTAAATACATATTTCAAAAACAGAAGGATAGTAATTTAATAAACATTATCATAATAGACTGCTTATTCTTTACCATAAAAATTGTAATAAATGTCTATTCTTTTATTATTGAAGTACATTTATTTATTGGCACATAAATTATTTGTCTACTCTTTCTATACGCCGAAAAAGTTTTTTAAAAAATCTGACATATTAACATATTCCTAACTATCACAAGTTTTCCTGTCATATCTTTATTAGCATGGCATACATGTTCTTGTTTAAACTTGTAAGTTAATTATCTCTAAATATCTAATAATTTATTTTTATCTAATTTATGACTATAAACCTATTCTATTTGCTTTATATTTAAAAATAAAATTGACAAAGGCATTAAGTAGTAGAAAATAAGATTTAAAATTTTTCATTGATTCAGTAAATTTAAAAAAAAAATAATTAGATATCACCTATGCATTTTATATGTTCTTCACTATGCAATTTAACTGTTGTTTTCCTCGGAATATCATAACGTTTTGAAAACTTTCATCTTAGATATATATCAAATCAGCAAAAATTTTGTGAAGTTGAGTTTATTTTCTTTTATGAATATAATTTATAATTACATCAAAAAGTTTCAGTTTGCTTTATCGCCGATTGAGATAATAGCTTAAATCCATGTCTACATTCCGAAGGGTTTTATGCTCGACTCCTGATTCCACCAAAGAACCGTCGTGTAAGCGGGTCTAGTGCATGCAAAATCCGTCAGGATCAAACATCCTCCCTCTGGTGTGGAGTGGAAGTTTGGAGAGGGTGTTGCCAGCTCAGGTGTCGTCTTCCTCATCTGACCGCGGTTCAAAATTACAAAAATTATAGCCCTAGGGTAGCATTAAAACGGAACGTTAATATAATAAACTAAATCGCATTTAAATTTGAACGTAATTTCACTTTGATTTCATGAGAAATTAAATTCTTACTTTTATTAAGTGAAACTGAATCCTAACATTTGATAGAATTATGTAGAAATTTACATTGATTTCTGAAATTTACATTGATTTCTTTCTCAGTGATTTTCATTAAGTTTTTGAATATAAAAATATCCACAAATAAAAAATGCAAAATCACGTATCCAATCATAAGAGAAATGCAAATATTTTTCTTCCAAGAACAAAGAAGAGAAAAAAAAGGAGTGAGTAGTTCTTTAGCTTTCTTCTTTGTTAAAACTATCCTGAAGGCAACTTTCAAAAAAGCAGCGACAGAAAAGCGCTGGGCAGAAAGGCGGCGCATGCATATTCTAGTGCTTCTTGTCAGGGAAAAAGCACGTTCGTCACAATTTGATCTTTAGGAGGATTTTTTCTGGAATCTTGCCTTTTTTATGGTTAATGCATAATTAAGGAAAGTATATGCATATTTCACATGAATTCTCCGTCTTTGACAAATATTTAGATGTAATGAATTTTTAATTTTTCCAGAGGGGAAACCAGAAAATGGCGTTTTCTTGTGAGGTTAAACATGAGGCAGTATTTTTTTTCGGGGGGGGGGGTCTTTTCTTCCTAAAAACATGTTTTTAAAAATCTGTTTGAGAACATTCAAATATGTCCTGGGAAGAAAAAAAAATATTATACAAAAAGAATTGTTCGGCGGAAAAAAATGTAAAAACCTTTGAAACTTGATATAGATATTGAGATCCTAGAAAAATATTACATTTAACCATGTTGCTTATATTTTGCTTTTTATAATATCTTTATAGTAAAAGGGTGAATCACAATAAAACGAAAACAAGGGCTAAAATCTGTAAAGAAAAAAAAACTGCATAAGTAAAGTTTTTGAAATTCTAAATTCCAGAAAGAGAACTTCATAAATATAATATATTATTTTTATTGCTCATTTCAATTAGTTATTTTATTTTTCATTTACTTTAAAACTCTTTAATCAGATCTATTTCCATTTTATTATTGTTGAAATGAATTAAGCCCATTTATTAGAAGATTATTTTTATTTTTGTATGCACATTACCAATCATAAGGTATGTCTCTTAATTTTTATTAATTGACGATGTACCACTTTATTAGTCACAAGTTAATTCATCTTCTTAGAATTTTTTAACAATAATTTCGTTTATGACCAAATTGAGAAAAATTAACATATTAATAGATGAGATTCAAATATATCACCTATGAGTCATACACAGTTTATCTATTCAGCAAATGTTCGTAATTTTAAAACTAGACACACACACACACACACACACACACACACACACATATATATATATATATAAGTAACCAATCTAAAGTAAGAAATAGTTTGAAAACGAAACAAAACAGTTTTGAAATCGCAACTAAAATTTATTTCCTATTCAAACTAAAACCAAAAAAGGAACAGGAAAAAAAAAACTTCGTAGTATTTAGAGAGCGCAACTGCAGCTACTTCTAAAACACAGATGAATTGATACAAAAGTATTAAAATCAAGGTAATAAGAAATAAAACAAACAAATAAATATTAAACCAAATAAAAAAAATATAAAAAAGAATCCGGCCTGAAGACTTTTTCAAGGGTCACCCTCAGGCAGGGATTCAAAGAAAGAGATTTTTTCTGTGAAAAAATACAGATAATAGTCTAATAATGATTCCTCGTGACCCGAAAATCTCCTGAAATTAGGCCCAAGAGATATACCATTTTAACAGAAAGGAAAATACAAAACAACAAATTAGAAGAAAATAACCACTACTAAGTAAAAATACAATAAAAAAAATAACAATAAAAACAAAAAACCATAAAATAACACTAAAGAAAAAACGAAAAGGCAAGAACTATTCTCGGACCGGATTCTTTTTTATATTTTTTTATTTGTTTTCATTTTTATTTTTTATTTATTTATTTATTTTGATTTCCTATTAACTTGATTTTAATACTTTTGTATATATATATATATATATATATATATATATATATATATATTTAACATAAATAAACTTAAAAATAAAAATTCAAGGAGGGAATAACAGTAGAAACTAGCAAACTGCGATTGCTGAAAATAGTTTCTTTCTTTCTTTTTTTTTCTCTCCTATGAAGTTTAGGGACGCAATTGTTAAATGATCGGGGTGTTACTTTTAACTTTTAATGGCACAAGAGCCATATTTGGCCATGCTGCTCCACACATATATTTAAAATAGCGATTAAATGTTACTGAAACTCGTTTGTAAATGAACAGCTAGTAAGAATTTCAATAATGAAAATTCTTAGAATAATTTATCAAAGCAAATATCATAGGTGCAAAAGCATTAAAAGCAAAAACGAAAAAAAAGTTAAAAATATTACAAAAAAAAAATCTAACAATTTCATCTGAGTTTGCGTTTCGCTAGTATGTTCATGTTTGATAGCCACTCTAAATTACCAGATAACTTCTCTTCCTTTTAAAGAGATTTAGAAGAATGACCCGTCTGTGTGCAGCGAGACTTCAGGTAAATCGTCAAAGGATTTACTAGTATTGTATTCTAAAATATCGCTTGCCTCTACTCTTGGAGTACTCATTCATTTGATTTAGCAATTGACATCAGATACGAGCAATTGAATTGAAAATTTGGTGTATTTAGTAGGGAGAATTTCAAAAGTCTTAGCATATATAGATACATCAGTTAATTCTGGCCTCTCTTTTGATTAAACAGGTTGAAGATTGATTTAGCAGGCTCAAATTAAACAGCCTTCATCAAGGGTACTGAAACTTCCAACTAACCTGACGAAACATAAGATATACCAAGAGGATTGGAAATGCTTTCTAATTTCAGAGCACTGTGAATTTATTTGAGGAATCGTCAGAAACAAATAGATTATTTTACAAGTTGTGCGGACGGGCAAGATAATTCAGTGAGAAATTCAAGAGTTTATGTGGCCAAAGAATACTTGTCATTAAGTGATTTTTTAGATACGATTATTCATTCTCAGATGGAAACAATTTCATTCCTTCAGTATAGATAAAATTTTTCATGATTCTGATATCTTGAATATTTTGCAACTACTTGAAACAAAACTTAGAGGCATACTTATGAATTTGATGGCAATTTGCAGATTTAGACTTGCATAAGAATGACAAATGGAATACTTATAACTCTTGGAAGCACATTTAGAACAAGTTTGCTGCCCATGAAGAGTGATTTGAGAAAACCCAAATTTTTTGTCATTTGAAGCATTTAAGAGGATATGCTATATAAAAATGTGTCTGAAAGTTTATGTAAACAACTTTAGCAATATTCGAAATCTAGAGTATTAGAATAAAGAGTCGAAATAACATTTTTGTATTAATAAAAGAAACTGACGTGGAGTGCCAGTTCATTTTTTTAAATGAAAATTCACCTAACACTGTTAACTTCTTGAGAGAAAAGACTTTCCAGAATTTTTTCATCCGTGGAGGATAAAAGTTCGTCTTCAGAAACAATACCACGACAGAAAGCTTTATGGTCGAAAGAATAATTGTCACAGCAGGACAAGAAAGGTTTTCATTAGAAGAAAACATTTACATTGAAGAGCATAATCCATTTCAAGTTGTATATCACCAGATGAAAATTTCTTTACAAACTTAAGATTTTTACTAATATCAAGACTATTTTGAGTGGAAAAAGGAGATTGCATTAGTAATTCATTATTAAATAAAGGTAGAACCAAGAAGCGAGCATTGGAAATTTCATCCACTGAACATTTTGGCAATAAATTTTCGTTTGGAATTTCATTTTGTTGAGTAAACGGTACATTTTCCCCCCTTTTTTCACCCAATTGAAACAGATTAAGATTCGGGTCTCTACGGCACAACTCAGTATGGATCCAACAAAGGAGGACAATTGCTAGCTCTGAAAATTCCCATTCTGTACCCACCTTGGTGTTGGCCTAGATTGACACGCTCGGAATTATACCGGGCAAACCCTAAATGCCAAGCCCTAAGAAGTGACCCCTTCCCTTGATCCTTAGTAGACTAACAACTTAAGTAGGTAGCTACTGGTCTATTGATAAGCCTGGAACCAACAGTGCACTTAATGGTGCTTAATGGGTGATTGCGTATGGCCATCACTTTGGAGTTTTGGTCTAACTAAGAGAAGCAAGATTAAACATAGCGGCAACAACATGTCGTGGAGAGCTACCTCCTTATCATCCAGGAAAGGAAGGCGAAAAGTAGCAGGCTGAGGGGTGAGGAACTTAAAAACATACCAGATCACTAGGGTACATCGGGATCGTGAAGCTCGTGACACCTCAAAAAGATATATTCCAGAGGGGAAAATTGTTAAAGGAACATTTGCATGTCATACTTTTATTTTAACAAAATTTAATTCATTTATTAGATTTATTTTAAAGGCATACGAAGATATGTGAAATGGAATCGCAAGATTGTAATAAATAAGGTTGTTGAGTATAATTTCTAATATTAATCTCTTTATCGAAATTTTCTCGGATACTGTTTAGAAGTTGTTTTATTCTTGATAAATGCAACATATACTAAAGCTGGTAGATTGATTTCACAATCAGTACACGAATTGTTATATTCTAATTTCAAATCCAAAAATACATATAGTTAGAGGAAAGGAAACAAATATCCTTGCAAGCATTCTAATAGCTAGGAAGAAAATTATTTTTGCTATCCATTTACTAATTTTCAATCGAAAACTGGTTGAACAAATAACAAAATTCCAATTAAAGAGCTTTCTTGACATATTTTCTAGCAGCAGCTCTTTGGCTCTTATAAAACTGAATCTAATTATTAAAAATGTTATTTTATAAAGAATTCTTTATCATATTGCAGATAATATACTTTTATAAATACAAATGAAACTAATTTATAATTTTAACACTGCTTCTTTAAAATTAAAATAAATATTTTAATGTAAAACGCAATGGATTCGTAAAGATGTACTTAAATGTATTGGGCTTTCTTGTGACGAATTTAAATGAATTGTGAAGAATTGAAAAACTGTGAAGAATTTAAATGCTATGAGTTGCAAATATTGTACATTAGATACATTATAATGAAATGTTAAGAAAGCATCGAACTTGATGTGTTATAGTTTAACACATTGCTCAGCCTGAATATTCATTAATTGATTTAATAGTATTATTTTTGTCTGAGTTATACTATAATAAGCATCTATAAAATAAGTGTAAAACAATAAAGTCCATAAAAATAATTCTTTAATGCTAAAAAACAATTTATTTCTTGTAAATATCAAAGCTGAACAGATTATTTTATTTAAAATTATTTAATTAAAGGATTTCCTGAATTGAAATTAAGAGACGCGAATGTTGCTGTATTTGGACATTTAATTGTTTAGTTTTCGTGCTATCTTTGCTATTATAAAAGCGAAATTCCACACAAAAAATATCATAATCTGTATGTTTCCGTTTGCTGCAATATATAAGTAGAAAAGGAAAAGTGTTGGCTTTAACCAAAATAAGGCTTGACAAGTGAAAAACGATTTACTTAGTTGTTATGGCAACAGTATTGTAAGCTCACACTCATGCTATACATTTAAGAAGAAGTTGAAATTTATCTGTAGAGCGCGGAAGCTGAAAAATGTTCAAATGTGCAATTTTTCTTTTCATGCGTATTATTCAATTTTTCAATTCATTTTTGGAAGATTATATTTTATTACAAGAATAAAATGAATTTCATGAATACGCAGTATTGTATCTTTATTCTCGACTATGAAAATATAATAATGTAAGAAAGTCAGGCTTTTGGCTCAGTTTGAAACAACTTTGGTAATATATCTTTTTTATAATCTAATGACTTAATGTTTAATGTTTTTTTTTAAAGTCACCAAGAATATTTGTCCTTAGAATATAATAATGTAGGAAAGTCAGAATATTTGACCTTCAATAAATAAGCCAGAATATTTGGCCTTCGAATATAATAATGTAGGAAAGTCGGCGTTTGGGATCAGTTTGAATCTACTATGGTAAATATATCTTTTTAAAAATTTAACCACTTAAAGTCTTAAAAATGAGCCAGAAAAATCAGGCCTTCGAATATTTCATTTACGGGAAATAATTCAATAAAATCGAAGCTTAATAGAACTGGATAATGGGGAGACTAAATCCAAATGATATATTTCATATCTCTAGTTCTCTGTATTTTTAAGTTACCTGCTCTTAAGCTCGTACAGGAATGTAAAGACAAATATTGCTTTATGGAATTTCGTCCAAATTCTACAAGAAATCTCCAATTTTGGTGTTCCGACAGTATATAAATTTTCAGACGTCAGTTAATAGCGATGTGCATTAGATGCATTTGAGTTACATTCTGAGTTATGGCCTTCACAATTAAGAAAATTATATAATTTTGAAAATAGTTGTGCCATATTTTCGGTTTTTGGGAGGTAATTTTATAACGTGGAGACTCTTTAACATCTTGGGATATTAAACATCTTGTTGGCAAACTCAAAAATATTTACTTTGAAGGCGAGAAATAAAAAAAAACCAGTTGTTCACTTAAATTTTTAAATTAAATGTTGCACATTCTGGTACTTTTGACCAGCTGCTTGCAAATTCTTTTCAAGCCACTAAACAGGAAGGTTAGTAGATAATAATCTGGTTCGGGTGTCTTAATGTGAAATTGGTCCAATCTGCTGTAGAACTTAAGTGTCAATGACAGGAGGTTAGAGATTGAAATCAAATAAGAAATATCCCTCAGACTGACAAATATTTTGTAAATGCATTTCTATATAACGTTTTATATTTCAACTATAAAAAAATATATTATTTTAAGCAGATAATGCAATTTCTAACTTAAACAATGTTATTACATTATTGTTTGTAAGTTGATTTTCTCGCAATATCAAATAATATTCAAATGTAGCGTTATGAATTAATGACTAACAGAATAAATACAGAAGTCCTTCATTTTATGTCATATGCTCTTTTTTTTAATTTTGAAATTTCCAGATTCAAACCAGCGCTTCACTTTTTAAATTAGTTTTTTGGGAAAGATGTTAGTGCATTCATTTTTATTGTAGAATCTAAAAGTTGAACCTGAATTTAAAAACAAATGTAAAAGATTTTTACTGAGATCACCAAGTTTTTCACCAGCATTTCTATTTTATTATGAATTTCAATAAAGTCATGATGTACAAAGCTATTTCCTAAATATCTCTTGAAAGCATTCTATATATATTTCTCTAGTATGCTCTTTTTTCATATTTTTGATACGTGTTTTGTATCCCTAATAAGTGTATACGTTTTGTTATATACCAATTTCTTGCTATACCTAAATAATTACGACCCCTATTTATAAATATAGCAAAATAATCACTTGTTCATTTATAAAATAATATGTAATACAAAAATTGTGGCGTAAGAATACCGAATGTATAAAGAGTTTTTATCCTCTCAAAATCATTTGGCAACAATTATTTCCAAAGACTTATTATTTCTGAGTTATATTAATATTTTTTTTTTTACTTCGGACGACAAAAATTTATTTCGAATGATAATTCATTTTCATGTTTCTCCGCAAATGAAAATAATTTCGCAAAAATAAAATATTTAATATTTATAAACGCAGATGCATATATCTAACTAAAACTAAAATTCAAATTGTAATTAATTTGTGATAATCTGATGATCTGATAAATTTTATTAATTTAAGGGTTTTTTTAAAGTATTATTGGTTGATTTGATTCCCCGCAGATTTAAATAACGTCATCAAAATGCCAAGACAGTCCTATTACACTTTTAAATGTAAATACATTTCTTTAGTTTTTGTTTTTATGTATTCTTTGTTCTAGAAGCTTTACGCAAGAAAATTAGCATTATTGAATTAATATTATTAAATCTTTATATAAAGAAATAACTTTCTTGTTCCTAACAAAATAGCCAAATGAATACAAATATTTAAATTATGCAGTGAATGATTAAATCAAAAATCTATAACGTTTATCGTTACATTTTTTGTGAATATATGTTTGTGCCAAATATACGATATTTAAAATGATATAAATTATAAAATTGTAATATATTGTTCAGTGCTGAATGTTCTTAATGTATGAAGAAAATTATATGTATGAAGTGAAAATGTATGAAGAAAAACAGCGTCGTGTATTAAATATGGTCTCACACTAAAAAAATTATAAATCACTAGAAATTGAAAAAAAGAAAAAAAAATCGTGAAGGATTGTTCAGTTAATATCTCATTTACTTATTTCTTTATCGAGAATATAAGGAATTCATATCGCCTTTTCTATTATAGATAATTTATCGTTCCTATTTTTATATTTTCCTTTATGTCTCCTAACTCTGACTTTACATTTCTAAAAGCAGTTTTCAGATAAAAAAAAATAATAAAACCATGGGTCTTTATATCACTTAGAACTGAAGAATTTGAAGTCTCGCTATTTCGTCTAAGTTTAGGTCATTTTCTTGATACCTTCTGAGAATCCCAAGCTTCAAAATTTGAAATCTCAGAGTAGCTTTATACCATGTTTCCTTGGAAGAATTTCACCTCTCTAACGATATCAGCGTTAGCGAATCAGTTTATGTTTTATTTTATCGGCACTGCGACGTGTTTATGATGTCATTATACGTGACGATCTTATTCCATCCAAAGGGTAATTACGAAAACTTTCCACTTTTCCTCTAGTAAACGCTGAACGACCTTTAAAGGAGCAAAATTTAACAATTGCCTCACTAACAACGTATCTATATCTCAAAGTAAAAGCATTTTTGCCTCCTCCCTTTTATTATTTCCATGTTTCCATTTATAACTTTATTAGCGCGGCACTGTTCGTTTAAATAAATAATTATAACGTGCATATCTGACGTTCAATTCCTTAAAAATATTGATATTTTATTACGAGGATCTGAAAGACTGGATCATTATTTCTTGATAAATTGTTCCTTATTTGTAAATATTCTGTTGACTCTCGTTGTTATAGATGCTTCAAGAAATAAGCGATTAAGAAATACTATAAATTCTTTACTTTGAATATCATTTTAGATTTTTAATCAAGTAATTTATGGATTAGAAAATGTGCTGATAATGATAGTGGTGATGATTGCTGCCATAAATTAGATGAGCCAGTTTATTTTTATTGCTCGACCGTGGAAATGTCTTAAGAAGCAGCAAAATACTTAAATTGGTGATCTACGTTCAATTTCTAGAAGTCCATTCCTTCTCATCAAAATATAAAATTTTACCCACACATTTGTTATAATATTTCCTTTATCATCATCATTCTTTCCAGTACAAAATTTTAATAAATAATCGGAAGTGACTATGAAATAAATCTACATATTTATTAACAATATTAAATACTATCATTTTATATATAAAAAAATTAAGAAATAAAAAGAAAAGTTAAAAAAAAAAAGAAAATGAAGTATAGCCCTGTTGTTTATTGCACATCGAAAACAATAGATGAAAGTTTAAATTCAAACCATTTATAACTATTAAATATGATCCCTTCCAGAAATATGAAGATTATGTATGTAATCTTATGTAATATGAAATCGAAACAATACGATATCTCATTCCACAATTTTTCCCTCGTGCCTTCTACAAAGATTTGAGAAGATGCAGAGATAAGTGTATAGCAATTGATTGACTGATTAATTTTTGATTTGATTTTTTGATTGATTGTTGATTTTTTTATTTTCGATTTTGATGATGGATTTTAGTGATTATTTTTTTTTTTTTTGATTTGGGGGATGATTGATTTCATTTTTTGATTGATTTTCTTTTGTCCTGGGGTTACATCAAACAGCAGGTGTTTGCTCCCCCCCTCAACCAATTGACATTTATAAGATAGGCATTTCTGAAAGCTTTCGAGATATGACATCAGAGATGCTGAATGAATATGTGATGGGTTATCGTATTGTATTGATATCGTTCTAATTTTTGGGAATGCTGGGAGTATTAGTAATAAACACTTATTACTGTTTTGAATTTAAATTTTCAATTGCCATTTGTAATTTACAAGGAACATCAAAAGTGCACTTTTTTCTGTTTTCTCTTGATATACCTTCAAAATTGGAATATTTATTTATAATTATCCTGTATTCATTATAACTATTGATGCAAGTGTTTTCGGCTTCGCTATGTAACAATGTTATATACAATGCCATAACACTGCAACTATGTTATATGCAAGTGTTTTCTACTTCGCTATCATTTGCAGTTTGTCAGTTTTAACTATTTTACAACAAAATGAAATCACTTAGATGTAGAATAATTAGATGTAATTCACTTAGATATAATATATCTTAAACAAATAATTCCAACTACATTATAAATAGTTTTGTCTCCCGTCTCAGATATGTGAATTGGAAAGAGAAACAATATCATATTACAATTCCTTTTCTGTTGGATGCATATGCATATAGAGTTGAAGGCATTCCTATAGCTGAGTGTATAATGCAGATCTAATTCTGGTGGTTTAAATAAATTGTTGGTTTTCAATCTAAAAATCCCCATCCAACTAAAAATTGTATGAGAGTAACAGATGGTGATACCTTAAGAGTCTCTTGATTCTCAGATTTTTCAATTTTTTTTCGAAATAAAGAAGTTTGATTCATTATGACTGTCTCACACATTCACAAAATGAATTTGAAAACGCGAATCCTACAATACTTAAGATATCAGACTGCCTGCGGATGAATTAAATAAGAATAAGAAATTAAATGACTGCCAGAAAAATAATTTAGAGAAACATTTCCACACTTGAACATTTATTATGTGAGCTTATGTTATTAGCATTGATACACATAATGCTTAATCATGCATTTATCTCTTGCTGCAGTGTTTCGTCATTTGAATAATTTTATTAATTTTGGCACAATCTTTTCACTTTCTTATATTTCGTTTGTTTTATGAACTGTATTCTGCACATAGAAATCCAAAAGTGTAGTTAAATTATTGCAATCTCGAAGTGGTTCGTATAAAAAAATAGATAATCCAATAAGTAATGAGCTTCAAAAAGTTTAGAAAAGTTTCAAGAAGTTTAAATTTATCTAACACTCAAAAATTTATTTAAACTAGGCGATGTATCATTTCAATATCATGAATTTATCCCTTAAGTATTAAAAACGCCATCCGCCGAAATTCCAGCTTAGTTTCGTTTTGTTCTTGCAGCGAATGAGCTGGTATTATAAGATACAAAAACATTTAAATAGCTTTTCTCTATTTAGAACCACTTTTATCACATTAGTAATCTATTTATTGGGAAATAAGATATGTGATTGATGTTTACACAGGCATGTTTGTAGACACCTGAAGTGCCAACGCAGTTATCTTCGGAAGGTAAAAACTTTGTCTTTTCGAATATAATATTGACTAATCCTTACAAAATGGTAGACAAATCAGAAAAAAAGAGGGAATGCCAGAGAAAATCACACTATTCCTCTAAAAGGTGCCAATATTTGATGTACATTGGAACAATAACAAAACAGTCACACTGGTGTTATTAACGGAACACCAGATTTGCCAAGAAAGGTTATTTCCGAATTATGGAAGAAATGGAAGGCCTAATGATATAATTATCCTGTATTGGAGAAATTATTTTCACTCGCCAAACATTACAGCAACAGAAAACAAAAACGGAACAAATAATAAAGCAATAAAATTAATATTAATTAAAATACGGTTTATGCTGCCTAAGAATCTTGCAACTAATAGATTTTCATAGTTGCTGGTTCGCAAGAAATCTATTAATTTGTCTTTAAAATTTAATATATATATATATATATATATATATATATATATATATATATATATATATATATATATATATATATATATATATATATATAAGTAACCAATCTAAAGTAAGAAAAAGTTTGAAAACGAAACTAAAATGAAAACGAAACAAAACAGTTTCGAAATCGCAACTAAAATTTATTACCTATTTAAACTAAAACCAAAAAGGAACTTCATAGTATTTAGAGAGCGCAATTGCAGCTACTTCTAAAACACAGATGAATTGATACAAAAGTATTAGAATCAAGTTAATAGGAAAAACAAAAACCAAATAAAAATTAAACCAAAAAAATTATTAAAAAATATTAAAAAAGAATCCGGCCTGAAGACTTTTTCAAGGGTCACCCTCAGGCAGGGATTCAAATAAAGGGATTTTTTCTGTGAGGACATACAGACATTAAGTCTAATAATGATTCCTCGTGACCCGAAAATCCCCCGAAATTATGCTCAAGAGATATACCATTTTAACAGAAAGGAAATACAAAATAACAAATTAGAAAAAAACCACAAAGTAAAAATACAATAAAAACAATAACAATAAAAACAAAAACAGCATTAAAATTAAAATTAAAATTAAAAACGAAAAGGCCAAGACATACCATCCAACAGTGAACGAAACTTTAAACAATCGATTGTGATTTCCTGTTTTTGAAAGTTAACGGTAAATTATGTAAACAGAGGTAGGCACCCAGCGCCATCTATTGAGTGATCCAATATGCAAGTAAATTTCTATTTTTATTTAAGCCAAAAGATTAATCCCAAACCATACCTTGTTTAATTAAAAAATTGACATTACAGTAATTTCTAGGAAAATCATTTTTAATTAAATTTTTAAGGAGGATATTTGATGCTTCAATATAAGAATTTTTATTATTGCAAACCCTTTTGATCCTGTTAACTTGTGAGAAAATAAGATTTTTGAAAATTTTAGAGTTTAGATTGGAATGGTAGTTACATAGTTTTGTTATTTTAAAGTTGAAATCATCCCTTTTATCGTATATACCAACTATTGTTTTATCATTAGCAATTTCGATTTTTAAATCTAGAAAGGTAGCCTCAAGTTGATTTATATTTGTATCTTTTAGAATTAAATCTTTTGGATAGCAATTAGTAATAATATTAGTATTGTCGAAGTTAATCAAAAGTAGGTCATCAATATATCTCCACCCGTTTATTAAATTATATTTAATTATTTTTTTCTCATAGTAATGCAGGAAAATATTAGCTAAAGCACTTGAGAAAGCTGTCCCCATTGGAATGCCCTTGACTTGTTTATAAAAATTAATACCATTAAACACGTAATTTTCAGTAATATTAAAATTACATAACTCAAGCCAGTTATTTTTAGGAATGATATTTTCATTTAAATATTCGTCATAAATAAAAGTGCAGACCTTTATTAATTTTTCATGAGGTAGATTAGTGTATAAATTTTCGAAATCAAAAGTATTAAGTTTATTAATGTTGTTATCTTTAAGAAAATCCAATACTTCTTTGTTACTAGAAATAATAAAGTTGTCTTCATTTTTTATTTTGTCCAGGATAATTTTTAAGTATTTAAAGAAATGTTTACCCGTATAGTAATTATAACTACCAGTGCTACAGGTTACGAATCTGAATTTTAATGGATTTTTATGAAATTTAACTGTTGGGAATAAATAAGGATAGTTAAGAGAGCAAGTCTTAGTTTTGGTTTTTTTTGCGAAAGCTAGCATTCTTTTATCTAATTCCTTTTTCCCGGTGTTCTTTAACATATAAGTTGCATTAGAGTTATATTCATTAATTAAAAGTTCTTTATAATAATATTTACAAATTAAACAGAAATTATTTGCTGATTTATCTATTACTGTAATAACAAATTTTTCTTTTAAATTTTTTATTTCATTTTTTAATGTTTTACTAAAATAAATCCCACGTTCTTTAGATCTGTCAAAATCAGTATTCAATTTTATTTTAATTTCCTTTAAAATTCTCACTTTCCATTCCCCGAAACCTTCCGCAGGCCAGTGGTATTTTCTAGATAATTTGGCAATAAAAACATCCAAATCATTACCAATAGAAATCAAAATTTTGTTATGGTTTATTTTTTCTCTTAATCTAAATTTTGTTCCTCTTCCCATCAATTCTCTTAAAGAGTTGGATTCAATAATTTTTAAATTACCTGTAATAATAGGTAATAATTTTATAGATATTGATAAAGGTCATATTATTACAGGTAATTTAAAAATTATTGAATCCAACTCTTTAAGAGAATTGATGGGAAGAGGAACAAAATTTAGATTAAGAGAAAAAATAAACCATAACAAAATTTTGATTTCTATTGGTAATGATTTGGATGTTTTTATTGCCAAATTATCTAGAAAATACCACTGGCCTGCGGAAGGTTTCGGGGAATGGAAAGTGAGAATTTTAAAGGAAATTAAAATAAAATTGAATACTGATTTTGACAGATCTAAAGAACGTGGGATTTATTTTAGTAAAACATTAAAAAATGAAATAAAAAATTTAAAAGAAAAATTTGTTATTACAGTAATAGATAAATCAGCAAATAATTTCTGTTTAATTTGTAAATATTATTATAAAGAACTTTTAATTAATGAATATAACTCTAATGCAACTTATATGTTAAAGAACACCGGGAAAAAGGAATTAGATAAAAGAATGCTAGCTTTCGCAAAAAAAACCAAAACTAAGACTTGCTCTCTTAACTATCCTTATTTATTCCCAACAGTTAAATTTCATAAAAATCCATTAAAATTCAGATTCGTAACCTGTAGCACTGGTAGTTATAATTACTATACGGGTAAACATTTCTTTAAATACTTAAAAATTATCCTGGACAAAATAAAAAATGAAGACAACTTTATTATTTCTAGTAACAAAGAAGTATTGGATTTTCTTAAAGATAACAACATTAATAAACTTAATACTTTTGATTTCGAAAATTTATACACTAATCTACCTCATGAAAAATTAATAAAGGTCTGCACTTTTATTTATGACGAATATTTAAATGAAAATATCATTCCTAAAAATAACTGGCTTGAGTTATGTAATTTTAATATTACTGAAAATTACGTGTTTAATGGTATTAATTTTTATAAACAAGTCAAGGGCATTCCAATGGGGACAGCTTTCTCAAGTGCTTTAGCTAATATTTTCCTGCATTACTATGAGAAAAAAAATAATTAAATATAATTTAATAAACGGGTGGAGATATATTGATGACCTACTTTTGATTAACTTCGACAATACTAATATTATTACTAATTGCTATCCAAAAGATTTAATTCTAAAAGATACAAATATAAATCAACTTGAGGCTACCTTTCTAGATTTAAAAATCGAAATTGCTAATGATAAAACAATAGTTGGTATATACGATAAAAGGGATGATTTCAACTTTAAAATAACAAAACTATGTAACTACCATTCCAATCTAAACTCTAAAATTTTCAAAAATCTTATTTTCTCACAAGTTAACAGGATCAAAAGGGTTTGCAATAATAAAAATTCTTATATTGAAGCATCAAATATCCTCCTTAAAAATTTAATTAAAAATGATTTTCCTAGAAATTACTGTAATGTCAATTTTTTAATTAAACAAGGTATGGTTTGGGATTAATCTTTTGGCTTAAATAAAAATAGAAATTTACTTGCATATTGGATCACTCAATAGATGGCGCTGGGTGCCTACCTCTGTTTACATAATTTACCGTTAACTTTCAAAAACAGGAAATCACAATCGATTGTTTAAAGTTTCGTTCACTGTTGGATGGTATGTCTTGGCCTTTTCGTTTTTAATTTTAATTTTAATTTTAATGCTGTTTTTGTTTTTATTGTTATTGTTTTTATTGTATTTTTACTTTGTGGTTTTTTTCTAATTTGTTATTTTGTATTTCCTTTCTGTTAAAATGGTATATCTCTTGAGCATAATTTCGGGGGATTTTCGGGTCACGAGGAATCATTATTAGACTTAATGTCTGTATGTCCTCACAGAAAAAATCCCTTTATTTGAATCCCTGCCTGAGGGTGACCCTTGAAAAAGTCTTCAGGCCGGATTCTTTTTTAATATTTTTTAATAATTTTTTTGGTTTAATTTTTATTTGGTTTTTGTTTTTCCTATTAACTTGATTCTAATACTTTTGTATATATATATATATATATATATATATATATATATTGTTAAGAAATTTTGACACCAAACATTTGATAAGTAAAAATAAATGTTATTTAGACTGAAAGTCTAGATATCCTCTAGGGTTTCTTTGAAATAAATGGTTGGTGCATTTGCGGGAGGGAGTGGGGGAATCCATAATTAGCTCCAAAAAATCATCATCCAATCTGAAAGAACTGAGAGTTGTAACTTCGTTACAGCATTTTAATATTCTTGCTCGGCGCCTTTCAATAGTCTTTCGCAGAAATCCATGCCTAAAAGAATATTTGATGTCATGAAAGCCAGAGGGTATACAACATTATTAATATTTCTTGGTTAGAAAATCTTAGTACTTTATTTTTTTAATATAAATGTGATTTAAGTAACAAATTTTTTAAATAGTAAACGCCTTTATAAATAAAATATGAATATAGATTGAAAATTAGTATCTAAAAAAATCTGATTTCTAACTCAAAAGTTTAAAGGATAACTAAAATGATTTTTAATTATACTTTAACTAGAAACTCTACGTCCTAAATGGGAATAGACAAATAAAGAAAGTTTATTATTCAAAACAACTCAAAACAAATGGATACTACAATTTAATTAATAATTAGGGGAAGCATATTTCATATTTTAGAACTAATAAGTATTTTTATTTCATCTTTATAAAATCAATTAATTTTTTATTGTATCAACAATATTTCTTCTTAACAATTTCTGGAAAAAACCCTTTAAATGATGTTTTGAATAACAATAAGTCATGAAAAGTATTTAGTTTAGTTAAATACTTATAATAAATGCAAATCTATAGAGATTATTTAAATTATATCAGAAATGAAAGAAATTGCAAACATGGTTTGTGTGAATAATTGAGAAGATTTGTCAGTAAATTTTGAATCGAAAATCAGTGTTACAAACTGGATCCCTAATTCAATTGGTTACTTAATTCATAATAAAAATAATGATAACTCCTTTTTATATCTACCGGAGAAATTTTAAAATATTAAATTATTTGAATGGAAATTGTTGATAATAGGCTTTCCTACTTGTTATCCATTGGTCAATAAAAGTGGCGTTTGGGTAGCATACAGCATTTTTTTTTAATTTTGTGGTGCAGAGTAGTTTTATTATTGTTTGAGTTGTTTTATTGTTATATAAGATTATGATATGGTAATTTTGTTTTCATTGATAAATTGTATTAGCATTGTAAAAATTTAAATCGTCGAAACATAATTTTGAAGTAAATATACAAGAATATTAAATAAACAAACAGACTTCTACTAACTTATATAGAAATTTCTAATGTTATATTATCTTTTTTAAGTCGAAAATAATTTTATTTTAAAAATATCTCAAACACTCAAAAAAATTTTAGAATGCTGAAATATTTTGTTTTGATTAATTTTAAAGATATATTTCTTTCATTTAAAATTTTTGATGGAATCACGTTAAAAACTAAATATAATGCATTTAAAATTTTCTAAAAATTAATTAATTTCTGATTTTTAAAATTTTTTAAATGCTTTTAAAATTTTCTCATCAATATTTTAAATGCATTTTGAAGATAATTTTTTTTCCTATGTGCATTTGTTATGTGCGAAATAAAATGCATTTTTTTTTTTTTTTGCTGTGCTTTCACATTGATAAAAACAACCCTTTGTTGCCCAGGAATGATATGAAATATCTAACATTCATCTATTTTATTGTAATTTAAAACTAAAAATATTACCAGTAGTATGCAAGATTTTTTTCACAATTCTTTTGATTAGAAATAGCACTTATTTTAAATGGAATTCCATTTTCCTTTTGAAATTAAATTGTATAGGAAATTCAGATGAACTCAATATTATCCGAAACTTAAAAAGATTTGGTTGTACTACATAAAGTTCCGATCTATGTAAAAAAGCAGATTTATTGAGAAATGTATTTTATAAAATTTTACTTTTGTGATTTGATTGAATAAACATTTAAACCACCAATTCTTTTAGAGGACCCACATCTTTCGAATGAAGTTTATAAATATTAAAAGCAATACTTAAGTTTGGCAATTGCTTTTGAATATGATTTCTATTAGATTTTAAACTCATCTAAAAATAATGTGATGATCTTGTTTTGACTTTCTTTTCACTGATTTAAAATAATTTTTTCTGTGGTTTAAAATCAGGTATCTTTCAAAAGATCTTACAGACATTTTACAGAACATAATCCCTTTCCAAGTATACAAACAGTAAAGAGTATATAATCTCTGAACTGTAAATTCTCTCAATTTTATATATAACAATACGGATTTCTGCATTTAGTCATGTCCACAATATATATATGTATTGCAACATATCATAACAAATTATCATTCTTCATTGGAGGAATAGATTATTTTCGTTGTTGCTTACATTCCAATAAGCTCCTTTTACCTTTAGAGATAGCAAATTCAAAAGTTGTTTTTTAAGGAATAAATTACAATTAATTGAAATGGAATGTATCTGTCCCTCTCTTTGATTTACTGACAAATATTTTTGATTCTACTTAATTAGAAATGCTTAGAATTAACTATGATATTAGATTTACTTATACTAAATAAGTTATACTAAAATAAATGGCAAATGATTTGGATGAAAAATAATAACTCATTATTACAATATAGTTAAATAAGTAGCCAGTTAAACAAAAAGTCATACGGCTAAACAATATTTTAGAAAGCTCCAGACGAATGTCATATATATATATATATATATATATATATATATATATATATATATATATATATAATCTTTATTTCTTTAAAAGCTCAGTATTTCAAAAAAAAATATTCGTGTATTGGAATTATTTTAATTTTAATTAAATTTCAAATTTTTATTCTTTAAATTATAATTTATAATTAAAAATACTTTGAAACTTTTGCATCATTTTTTTTTCAAAATCACTGCCAGGTGGCGGCACTCTTATGGAATCAAAATGTTGTTTCCATAAAAGTGCCTCAATAGTATAATAAATTCTGTTCTATTTATACAAGTCCATGGCATAAATCAATTAAATGTGTATAAGAAATATTAATTAAAACAATAATCACAAGAATTACTGATGCCTATCCATACTTCACTGCATTTTATAGAATGCAACTTTTCTTCAATTTTTGCATTCTTAATTTCATTTTAACTTCATTATATAATTAATTTTCACCTGCTGAAGGAAAAAGAAATTACTCAATTTTATCTTTAAAATAACATATGTTGAAATCACTATTAATTACTGAGTCATTTTTCATACCCTACAATGCAGTTTTTTGTAAATAATTAAAATTCTAATTACAGCACTGATTAGAAGAATTAATAACAATCACGTCCGAAAAAATATTTTTATGAAATTATCTTCCTCAAGTGAATTATATATCCCTAATTGAAATATGATGAAACTCGCTCACGGGCAAAAAAAGTCATGAAGAAAATCGATTTAAAACATAATACATATTTAAAAAGCACTAAATTGTTTTTAATGAAAAGCACGATACATTTTGTAATAATTATTTACAAAATATGAGACCTCTAATTAGGGATATTATTTTTCCTTCATTAAAATTTCTATCTGATAAGAGGGGAAAAAATGTAAAACAATGCAATTTTTTAAATATTTAATTAACAAACTTCTTTAATCAGGCGCATTTCTTTAAATAATTTGAAATGATTTGTTTTTTGAAATTTATTGTTAGTGTAAGCTATATTTTAAATGCTTTCATATATTTGTTTGAAGAAGCATTTTATTAACATTTAATAGATTTCTGAAACTACAGTCGGAGTCTAGAAAATAGCTGGAATCCTAATTTATATTTGATCTACGCAATCTTAAATAAGCCTTATTAAAATATGCTGCACTCTCGGAGTGCGTTATTTCTGAACATTGTCATTCCTGAGGCATAAATCTTTACAAAATACAATAAGTAAATAAGGAATGTAATTATTCAATTTAAAAGATGGAAATGATATTGTTTACTTTGCGATGCAATATTTGCTTCATTAAAAATTTTCTATTAGTTTTAAAATTTGCTTAGAATTTAGAGGTAGTGAATTATGTTTATGAACTAATGTTTATTTTCCTTTTTTTTTTAATTTTTTTTTGTAACGGTAATTGTGCATTTATAAGAAGACATAATAGATTTTATTGAAAGTTTCATTCGATGCCAGATTTGTTTTATAAGTTTAACGATAAGATTTTAAGTATAAATTGTAAATACATTTATGTAATCGGAAAACCATCATTTTACACATAACGTGAAAATTTTTGCAAACTGTGCCTACATGGATGTAGGCAACAAATGTATACTGCAAAACAGAATACTAAAAAAGAAAAATTAGTTTAGAAAATAAGAATTTATTACATACTTAATTTAATAATTTTTTGTATTAGATTGGTGGTATTTTGTAATTATCTTTCTTTCCCTTCTTAGTGCACTATAATTCTTAAATTTTTACAATTTTTTAAGCTAATATATATTTAAAATAATTTATTGTTTATATAAATTAATAATCAATTAAACGTACAGATTATTAATTTAGTTTGAATAAATATCAACTATAGAGGAATCTATGAGAAATTGTACGGAAAATTCCCCAATTGTATTAATGATTGTTAATACATACATTAAAGAATAAAAAAGAAAAAAATATTAAAAATAATAAAAATGTGCAATATTTATTCATTTTTATTTTTTATAACTGTAGTTTAACAACCGAAATTTAGTTGAGGATTGCAGATTACTCACAAATATACTATTGTGGTACAATTACATAATTAGTGGACAATAATCTTCATGCATCTGATACTTAACTGCCTTTCATATAGCTAAATATTAAGTCCAAATGTTACTAACAAACGATACATCTCCTGTGATACTGGCTGAACGGAAAATGTGACTTAACACCTTCCATTTACTGTACAATACAGAGGGATAAAAGCTGGCATTCTTCGTTAATCTCTCTTGCTTATAGTTATCCTGTGAACTCATATCCTTTAACTGAATTTGCAAACCGATATTGTCCTGGATTTTGGAAAATATATGCAAATGAATTTCCTCCGTACATATTCCTCGAAAGCTTAGATCATTGAAGTATATTAACAGCTTTATTCAAAAGGGAATAGATAAACTCGCTTTGAATTCTTGGTGATCGATATGTATGGCAATCAGTTGCTCGGAGAATTGATAAAGCTCATAATGCTATTATGTAAAGAGCCCTGAATGAATATTAAATGTGCAGATTTCAGCTAGAGGTTAATATGAATTAAAAATCAAAATAATAAAAATCATGTATCGATATATTCGCACAAAGAAAATTAAAGAAACTTTTCAGTTTGCTTTCAATATTATAAAGAATTAAATTAAATATATCTCTTGTATCTTTAAAAATCATTTTATTTCGGCGCAAGAGAGAAAATTGGCCGTATATATAAGAAAAAAAAGAAGAGAGAAGACTTGCAATAATAATTATTTGAAAGAGCAGTGCCTGATTAAAAGTTCCCAAAATTAAAATAGTTATTTTTTTATATAATTTGCAAGTTGGATTTAGATGATTTTCAACAGAAAATATTAAAACTATAAACAAGGAAATATCTGATTACAAGGATATATCTACATTGGCGAAATAATAATAAAATCAAAATAAACTGAAAATGGATCAAAATGCTCCTAGAGATTCATTACAGTCCATTGCTGTTAAGAAAGCTGGTTTGTTTAAATAAAATATTTGCATAATTTAATTTAGATATTTTCCCTTATATGAATAACTGAACAAACCATTCAATAAATAATTAACTTAATTTCTAATGGTTAAGCTGAAAAGGATAAATCATGAATAAAAGAAACGCAGCTGCTGCAAAATCTATATTTTCATTTGTAATATAATGGATATCATAAATGTTCTTCAGCGTGTGAAAAAAATTCTAAAATTTTTGTTTCTATATTTCTGTATATACATTTTAAAATTATTTCTTGGTATTGCTAGAATTGACAATATTTTTTAAACATTTTTACTGAAAAAAATTAATATATTTAAATTTTAGTTTACTATTCATTGTATTATTGAATCAATAATTATATTTTTTCTCATTTTCATTTCAATGTGATTTACCTTGAATGGAATCCCAATTTATTGAAATTAATTAAAATGATGCACAGTCATCACAAGAGCAAATGTGCACAAAATTTCGCCACTCCATTAAGTCAGGAAATCAATGAAAAATCAATTACGGTATTTCATCTTTACAAGCTAAATAAAAAGGCATAACAAGTGGGATTCTAACAAGTGTAAATAATGGGCATGTCCATGATGGAAATCTTCTCTGGTTTCATGAAATTGAATTAAAACAGTCTTTCGAAATCTATCTACCTCAGATACTGAATATCGACTTTAAAAAGTTAGCTTTTAAATTTTAGAACGACTGAATTTGGAACTGAGTAGATAAAACACTTCTTATTTAAACCAATATTTTCAGCATTTTGAATACAAAAAGAAATAAAATACATTAATAGATATATGTTAATTGAATAAAAATTGGGAAAAAAGTAAAATAAATACTATTATTAAAATTATTATATTGCATCAAAGTTTGTATTCAAATTGAATTATTATCAACAACTTTCTATCGATGAAAACATGCTCATAAACATATAAATTTATTTTTATAATTTTTACTAAGATTTTAAGAATCTTCTGGAGTTTAAATTCAATTAGCTAGGTATAAAGTATTTACGAAAATTTCAATTAATTTATTCTTTCCTGAAATTTTTAGTTTTAAAAAACATAAAATAATTGAAGAAATTTCAAAAATAAGATATTATTTTTTTTAAATACGATTAAGATATATAAGTAAATGCAAACATAAAAAAACAATAAGTATAATTACTAAATAAATAACATCTTTGAAAAAGTTAAAGCAACACGTTATAAGTAAATAAATAAATAATCATATTCCAAAACAATTCAAATTTATCGTTTTGAAACAAAGTTGCAAATCTGTGGTTAAGATAAATTATCTTTAACAAGAATTATATTATATCATTTATATTTCATTAGCTAGCAAAAAACTGCAAATCTATCGTGAACTAATATAATACAAATAATCCTAACCAAGAATTGTATTATACCCTTAATATACACGATCCGATTATCTATATTGTTATCTCACTGTGCTCGTATCATGTTCCTTTCTCTGGAACTCCACGAATTTGGAGTAAGCATTTATGTTGCATATTGTGAGACATATTTGATTAGTTGCCTTCCTCCGGGATAAAAGGCTTCGACGACAACACGTGACATCATATCCAAACTTCCTATTGGATAAAAAATGCTATACCAGAAAACCCAAGTCATTCTTAGTGTGCCTTAACTGCATATTAAAGGAAACCAGCTTGCTTCAGCGATGGTGACACCACTTAATCTCAATGACAATGTCCACCACGTCTTCCATGTTTTATTTATTGGATGGTCGTGTACGCTCAGTGCATTTTTTTTTTCTCCTTTCAGTGTTACGATGGAAGAGATGATCATACACGAACCTGTGTTACGGAGATTAGGACAAAGCGGTGCAGAATGTCTGAAAGAAATATAAGAAACGTGTGTTGGGTAATGGATGAAAGAGCGAAAGGACAACAATGAAATGGTTGATGTTTGAAAAATCGCTTAGCTGTTAATCGCGCACAATAAAGTTTTTCTCGGATATTAGAGAATATAAATTCATCAATTTTACAGTTTTTACATTATCATATGTAGATTATAGAGTTCTGAATTTCATTTGTTTTTAAATTTCTTTGTTTTGCGCATATGCTTGTTTTAAAATTCATTCAATATGAAATTCGATAATCAGTATGATCTTGAAACTTAACACCACACTACCGTCATCTTTCATTCTTCAGATATCTAAATCTAGAAAACTAAGTGTAATGAATGCAAAATTTCATGAAGCAAAGGTAGCAAAAATAATAAATAAAATTTAATATTAAAGAGATTAAAATATATTTAAAAATTGAATTTTAGTTAGAATTTATTACGTAAAACCCGTATTTAACCAGTTAAAATATAGAATTAAAAACTCTCCCTCTTTAAAATAAAATTGAAATAAATGTATTTATTTATTGATTGATTATTAATTATTGTAAAATTATCAATTCTTAGTATTATTCATGATTTGCTTTCTATCTCACATCCATTCTCTGTAACTTTATACTAAAATATAAATTTTTACCAATGCTATATGCCATTTTTCAACAATCGATATTTATTCAAAGAGCGTTTGAGAAGTACAGAATGCCTTGAAAAAATAAACTAAGAACTTATTGTAACCATTGGTATAATTTTTCTTGCAAAAATGAATATTTAAAGTTCGGAGTTTCTGTTAAAATCTTGTGATGATAATGAATGTGGCAAACCGACGGCGAGCAAATTTTCGAATAATTTGTCTAAAATTGAAAAAAAAGGAAAAAAAATGCCGTAAATCACAATATTCAATAAATATTCGCTATCCTAATAACAATTTATTACTTTCGAAATAAGACATTTTTATTGATCTCATACAATGATGCTTTTGGAATGCATGCATTTCTATGAGCTCTAGAGCGGCAGATGTCAAAGTATTTTGTCGGTACACCACATCTATCAAATGTATCCGTTGGAAAATATCGGAAGGTATTTAGATTAAATGAACATACTATACAGCTTTTAAATTTCTTAAAAGATATTGGAAACCTTGGAAATGTGCAAAAGAAAAGTAAAAAACGTAACCAGATAATAAAACGTCTCATTGGGTAAACCACTCAGCCAAACAAACCCAAGATTTATTTGTTTCAAAAGGTATCGCTGTTTAGATAACAGCATTTTTTCAAATATTTTGTACTGATATTTTTCCAACGCTAGCAGCTGCTGCAAGGTCCTCCAAATATGTGACATAATACTAATAACAACAAGGGGAAAAAATCAGAGCAAACATTTCTGACAGTGCTTCTCTTAAATGTAAATGCAGATATATACCTGATTTTTCCCGTTTTAAAGGCAAAAAAATTTAAATAAGTATTCAAATTAAATTAATTGTGAAAATTTAACATTAAAAATATTATGTATAGTATTAAAACCCATTCCTTTTCAACAAAAGGAATGAATTTTAATACTATACGTAATTGCGTGAGAAATGCAATGCAAAGATAAGTCAGAATAAGTCTATGACAAAAATGCATACATTTGTATGTGTATCTCGTATTTTTGGAAGCTTAGTTAGATAATGAGAACAATACATAAACCAGCATTACATTTTACTAAACTTCGTATCCAATCAAATTGATTGTACAATCGATATCTCCAGAACATCTTAACTCACTTCAGAGCTCATGCATACTTTATACAGTTTCGTACAAGTGAAAGTGAATTTTATTAAAAGGAAATATCTTTTATTCAGAATAATAAAAATAAATATTGTCTAAAATATGAATACAAATACAATGAACTATAAAACAGCAAAATTTTACACAGCTGGACTTGCATACATGGTTATTTTTATTTCAATGGCATTTCGAAATATAAGTGTAATTTACTAATCTTAAATCAAGACTGAAACGCGAGGTGACCAGTATGATTACTTCAACACAGGAAAAAAATATATCTAAGCATATATTTTAGAATTCGGTTCTTACAATAAATTGTCTATGTGATAGAAAAAGATATAACCCTTCATGTTTTTTTAAAGGAAATATGGCGATAAATACTAAATATGCTATGAAAATGAACAATTCGATAACTTAAACTCATTAACACGAAGATATTCATTTAAATTAGGACGTTTGATTTTTTCAGACCTACAATAGGGCGATATAAATAGAGTCAAGATATGAAAAATCTAATATATCTCTGTGTGTGTGTTTATTCCAAAAAAATCGGAATAAGAAAAAAAAAGGTAAATGGGAACGTAACTCTAAATGGGACCATTTTTTCTTAGTTAATTGTCTTAGGCATAAAATTAAATGATAAAATTTTACTTTTTCCAAGAATGAAATTGATCTTTTCACATGCAAATTTAACCTGACATACATCCTGTTAAGGTGACACATTTTATTTGGGGAGCTTAGTTTTATTTCAAATCGAAGACGAGTATACAAGTGAATTTTATGCCTACTTTAAAAATCATTTAAAAAAAAAAAAAACATGAATTTTTTTTTATTCAGTATCTTTAATGTTTGATCAGTTTCCTTTACAAGATCATTCGAATTTTGCTTCTACGTCCATTTTTTGGAAGGCACATTGTTTATTACATTTGCATTTGCATACGTTTTGATGATATTTAACATCTTTAAATGCTACTTGCTCAAATTCCAATTCGGTAGCATTTCCGTACGTAAAACCTCATAAATTAAAATTTAATTTGTCTTTTAATTTTCAATTTCATGAAATAATCTTTCAATATCTTCTGTAGTTCCTAAACAACAGAATAAGTAAACAATTTGTTTTGAAATATTTTATAATTCTTTAATGTTTCATAAACAGAAAAAAAAATCGAAACTTTCAAGTTATTTATTAGTTGGATCCCAATGTTTAAAGAATGGATAGAAATACATCGTATGTTTTAGTTCAGGAACTAGATAACATATTTATTAATCTATTTGCAAATGTTTAAGCAAATTACTTGATAAGTCTCCAAACTAAATCAATTCTACTTTATATCTCTTTTTTAATAAAAAAGAAAGTACTTTTTCCATTTTGAAAACACTTTTACCACTTAAGTGGTGTATTTTGGTCTCATAGATGTTTTCCTAATCTTTTTTATGCAAGAATTAAAACAAACAAAAAATGTGGCTATTTTAGAACTTTTTCCAGAAAATTCCACCCGAAAGTTGTCACATATCTTAAAACCTTTACTATTCGTAAAGTGTTCATAGGTACAATTCCTGATTTCGCATCATTTGCACGTTTCTTAATTCCTTAAAAATAACTCTACAAATTTATGTGGAGTCAAATATTAACTTTTATGATATGACTACAACGATTTCCAATCCAGCTTAATGTAGAACTTTTTGAAGAATAAAATCTTATTCTAAACATTGTCACATCCTGAAGTATATTATGACAATTTTTATCAAATATATAATAAATAATATTAAATGATGAATTAGTTAGTATGAAGAAGAATTTAATCATCAACTATAATCAGTTGAACAGGAAAATGCAGAACTGAGTCACTAATATCAAAACTTCTGTGCCTCATTAGCTTATTGTTTGTCTTGAAAATCAATGCATAGGAAGAATTCTCGCTTATGGAAAACGGCGAGGAGCAACATGGTTCTTCAGATTACTGTTTAGTTGACCTTTAATTATATAAATAAAGAAAAAAACCAGATTAAAATAGACCTTGCTTTCTTAAAATAAACAAAATAAAATACATACATTAGTCTAGATATACGAAACTCACAGAATGCCATATCAGAAAAGGAAAAATTGGTTTTAAATCTTTTCAAATATAAGGATTTCAATCATTCAACAAATAGAGTTGTTGTTTTTGAAAAGTAAGCAATGCTAAAAGAACGAAATGTTCTAAAATTAAATTTAAAAAAAAAAAACTTGTATTAATGTTGCTTCCAGCTTCAGATACTTTATAATAGTTGCCTTAAATTCTTTGTTATTTGAAAAAAGTTGATAGATATTTATCTTCTTCCAATAAGGTGCTTTATCTATCTCAAACCATTATCTATAAAGCTTAAAATAAAAGCCAAGAATTGCTGAAGAACATTACTTTGCTTTAAAGCAATCATTTTAGAGTGAAAATCATTTATCAGTTTTAACTGAACAGTTTTTAAATCTCAACACAAAATCAATGACTGCGAACTCTACTCGAGCGAGCAACGGAGTTACCCACGAAAAAGCTAACCCAACACTATTTGAACAACATTCAGCAAATTCTTTCAAAACTGAGCTGTTTCTCTGCTGCAGCAGGCGAAATTCATTATTGCAAAAGAGGGGAAAAGAGAAAGAAAAAAATATATTATCGAGAATTTCTCTACAATCATTGACAGGAAACAATTATACGAAGCTGTTTTCGCGTGTCCGTTGTATTATCAGTCCTGGGAAGAGAGAACAGTATTCTACGTTGCTGAATAGAAAAAAAAGAGAGAAAGAGTGAAAGAAAAAGAATGGTTGCGCGCAACCGCGAATCGTTCAGGTCTGAATGGATTATAAAGCGTGAGATAACACTGAATAAATGAATTGATTCAAGCTCCTAATCTAATTTGTTTTCTGCTATAAAGGAGAACAGGGCCCTGTTAATGAGGTTGGTTGCTTTTTTTTTAATTATTTTTCTGTTCACTTAAATTCGTTTTTCCGCTTTCGTTCACTGTCACGCTAATGCAGAGTTTGTTATCTACGGGCTGTTTCTTTTTACTTATTTTTATGAAAGCGTCGAAAGCAAAATAATAAAAACAAATTAAGAAATTTGTCAGATCTATCTTATTAAAAGGATTAAGTGGAAATAGTTTTTCTTCAGATTTTTTTCTTCCTTTTCTTTGTTTCTTATTAATGACAACACAAAAAGAATTGGAATAAAATAATTGAATCTGAAATAAATAATATCATTGCTATTATTTCAAAAAGATGCAAGTAAAAAAACACATATTACAACATTTTGATGTAACAATTGTAAGAATCAGCAGCAAATGACTTCTTTCTTTAAGCCATAATTTCAGATCAATCAGCTAATCTCGTACTACACTCTAAGAACATATGTAGTTAACATATACAAATAATGTGATTCAATAAAAAAACTTTTCATAATTTGGCATGCAATGACTTGATAAACAGCAACGTGGGCTATAATAGTACAGTTTTAATACACAATCACATTAGCATTTAATTCAATAACTTAGGTTTTACTTCTCACTGAGCAAAATGACAAATGAAGTTAAGGCAATGCTAATATTTTTTTTCTATTGATTCAATCAAATCTCTAGTTTTTCGATGTCATATCTATAAAAATTTCTCAATCAGATCCATGGAAATATGAGCTAATCTCTCTAGCATTGATCTTTAAAGGAAATAGCAACCACTATTTCTTCCTTTTACGAAGTAAATCAAAACAATCACCACTCGGAATATGGATAGCTCAGAATTAACAGACTTTTACTTTTGAAAAAACTGATTTTACATACCTTAATGAAAGACGGACGTTACTTCGTATGTGAAGTCAGGCTCTCATCACGATATTAAATCATTCTGTTCATACTTAGAAACCGAAAAATTATTATTTGCAAATATAATCGATATCGCCAAATAATTAAATATATAATTTTGATTCCTTGATAGCTGAACTTTTTTGAACATAAATATCTCACAGAAAAGATAAAGGTGGCAATCACCAAAAAAGTTGTTTGTAAAAATATCTTTGAACATTATTATGCACTAAAATTTTTTCAAACGATCAGATACTTTCGTTTATAAATCAATTTGTAACAATTTATAAAAATATTATTCGCTAAACAGCAAAAAATATTTTCTTTCTTCTTTCATTGAAATATACTCAAGCTATTTGAATATTTGCATGAATAATTTTTAGCAAGCTCCCGATTTTTACTTTCGCCTTTGTGGAATATGCAATGTGAAGGTATTGCAATCGTAAAAAAAAAAAAAAAAAAAAAAAAAAAAAACCCGAATGTGACGAATTTCCACATTTCAGGCATAACTGAATTCGAAAAAAAAAAACATTTTGTCTGTCTGTCTATGAATTTCATAATTAAAAGGCGCTTTAAAGTAGAAGGATAAAGATCGATATATCGCCGCATTGAAAATAGGCAGTCAACTCTCCATGGCCGAATGGTCATAGCATAATTAAGAGATCGCAAGTTCGATTTCCGCTAGAGACAATGCGATTCACCGGCTGTGTAAGCATTTTATTCCTTGATTTTATGTTTTCCTTTATTTCATGTTCCAGAAGATTCTGGACATTTCTTTAGTTTACCAGATAAGTGTTCTGGACTTCTCTCACTGTCTCCATAAAAGTATTCTGGAACTTTCCCTGCTGGTATAAAAGCAGAAGATCAGTCAATCACTGTGCTCTGAGTTCAGAGTTGAGTTACTAAATTGGTTTAGCTCTACTTCTTGTGTGTGTCATTCAGTTCCATACTAAAGTACCTACGTCACAATACGATCATAAGCATATATTTGTAGATTTGTTTTTCTTAAATTTTGGATGAAAGCGGTCAAAAGGAAGTATGTCTTCCGAGTGCATATAATCTTTCCTTGATTTTATGTTCCCCGCGAAAAAAAAATTATGAGTAGAATTAACTTCATTGATTTGGTAACGATAGTATGATGCCAGATTTCCACCCAGGTGTTTGCTATTCTTATTTGCTATTCTTATTATTGCTATTCTTATTTGCATAAAACTTCTCAGTATAACATGTGAGCACTCTTTCTATACCTCTATATTTAATTTAATTTTACTATCTAAATTTACAAAACCAGAAAATCGTAGCACCCGAATGATTTAAAATCGGAATAGTTATCTTATATCAAAGAAAGAAAACACTCACACACACATATACATACATACATATATATATATATATATATATATATATATATATATATATATATATATATATATATATATACTAGCCGCCTTTGGCGACCAGCCGGTTCGCCAATCTTAATGCACGTTAAAATTTTAATAATTAAAGATTTTAGGGAACTCCCATTTTAATTGCTTCTTCATTGAAATATTTTAAAACTTCAAATTTAAGAGTCATATAATTGATCATAATATTATAAATGCCTTCAGTCATAACGTAATATGTATCTCTCTAATTTTCTGTTAGCTACCGTAAAATTTATGCTTTAAATTAAAGTGGAAAGAATTAATCTGCAATGAATATAATAATTTTTTTTTCACTGAAACGAATCATTTTTTTTTTAAATATGAGCATTGAAAACAGAGTCACTGAGTATTTAAACCTTATGGACACTAAAGAATATTTTCTTAATTTAAATAATATGTCAAGAAGTTTTCTCTCATGAACAGATCGATTAATTAACAATGTTTAGTTTTAAATGCATCACACACTAAAAAAATAAACAGAATTGTTTGAAATAATCTGTCGAAAACATATTAAGCCTTCAAAACCAAGTCCGTATCCGTTGAAAATAGTTGTCAACAATCAGAACACAATGCGCACGCGTGAATTTTCAAAATCAATTACGGTAACGCAAATGCGTGAATTTTCTACTCCAGTTTAATGAACAATGTTTAATTTGAAATGCATCAAACATTAAGAAAATAAACAGAATCGTTTGAAATAAGCGGTCGAAAATTTGTTAAACCTATCCTCTTTAACGTGCGGAAAAAAAACTGAAGCTTTACTCATTTTGCGGTGAGGAAATTAAATTTTTTTTGGCGGGAAAATTAGTTTTTAATTATTAATTAAAATTCAAAAAAGGGACCACAGGTGCACATTTCCGATCTTCAAGGTATGCATGTGCCAATTTGGTAGCTGTAGGTCGAACGGTCTGGCCTGTAGAGCGCCAACACACACACACACATTTAGCTTTATGTAAGTATATATATATATATATATATATATATATATATATATATATATATACACACAAAGCGTTTGCTAGAATTAACAGCATTTTATTTATAATCAATTAATTATGAGGGTCTTATTATTATTAATTAAGAGGGTCTTTCCTTATTCGTAATAATCAAATTTATATTTCAAGAATTTTTATTCTTCTCGAAATTTAAAAGTTCGAAAATGATATTTTTGGTTTTATCTTTGAATTTGAATTTAACAGTCTTTTCTCTAAGAAATCTTATAGAAAGATCATAGTTCAAAATTTTAAATTCATATTTGTATTCAAATTTTAAAAATTCAATTTCAAAATATTTGAATATTTGTTCCAATAATGTAGTGACATTTTATTTTGATCATCTAATCTTTTTTTTAAATTTAATTCTAGAAAATACAGTATTCTAAAACTAAGATATTTTGTATTGATCTATCAGTTGGCGCTTTTGAGCCCTAAAACATCTCGTCAACCTTCTGAAAGCCAAATGATTTGTATCTCTTTAACGAAAAATAACAAAATCATAACTCCTGATAATCGGGATCCTGTTGAAGGAAACAATCGTTTTATTATTAACATATCATCATGACAAACACCTGACATACTCAACTCAACAAACATGCAATCATTAATAAAAAACATTACTTTTTTTTATTAATGATTTTTTTGTTTGATTCGACAGCTTTAGCTTAATTCATCTCCCAGCAGATTAAATAGCGGGAAAAATTAAATTATTAATTTTACGAAACTAAAAAATCATAGCACCCGAAAACTTTAAAATCGGAATCGTTACCTCATATCAAATTTCAGTTTTTTTTTTTTTTTTTTTTTTTTGTTTGATTCGACAGCTTTAGCTTAATTCATCTCCCAGCAGATTAAATAGCGGGAAAAATTAAATTATTAATTTTACGAAACTAAAAAATCATAGCACCGAAAACTTTAAAATCGGAATCGTTACTTCATACAAATTTCAGTAAAAAATTATGACACCCGCATTTCAATTTACTGATTACCTATACTTATTAGATTCAGAGCAATTTAATTTTTTTTAATGTTAATGTATCAAAAAGTGGCGATGTAACATATAAAGGTTTAGACTTGTAATTTTTATGGAGTGTATTTATTGACTCATACAATATAAAATATAGTTCTTTATGCCATTTAAAACATTTTTATAATAGGAAGTATATGTCAATCTTTAATGATTTAAAAGAAATTACAATCATTTGAGTAGCATCCTGAACATTGCTTTACAATGTATCTTTCACAAAAACATGTTTTTCAACAACTATTGCTCATTTTATGATGCCGAAATCATTTGGGAGCTTATAAAACTTTAAACCTGAGCTGAAAGAGGTTTAATTTTACTGAAGCTTAAATTTCCTCCAAAGCATAAAGCTATCTAAATGAGGGCAAAAAATCTTCTCTGAAGTAATTTGAAAACTCTTGATGGATACGGATAGGGTTACTTGGATCTTTCGCGATGCTCCCGGGAAGCTTTCTGGCTCTATCGAAGGATAATCAGTAAACAAGCTCCACTGTTTATGCGAAAGTTAGTTTGCTTAAAACCTTAATTTTTAATGACGTTGTTATCTTATATGAAATGACTAGGATCGAGTTTCTTGAAATTTTAAGAAATATCACTCTCCATGCGCCTACTCATGTTAAGAAAATAATTATAATGGAGTTTTGTATAAATTCTTAAGAAATTTTGAAACGTATATATTTTATTTCAATAATGACATTATGAGCATGTAAAATAAATTTTGTATATAAAGGAAATATTTAATAATCAAATAAAATAAAATGTGAAAAAGCATCGATTGAAACTTAAAACTGCATAATTAGTTTGATTTTACATTTTAAGAAACTTAAATTCATAACATGATTTAAGTTTCAATTGAAAGTATTAAACTTTTCAATAGTCCATAGTACGTTGTTTCCTTTTCAATAGCACGTTGTTTCCATAAAATTCTTTTTGATGAGGGAAATGATGAATAATTTCAAACCAATTTATCCAAATAATTTTTAATATCATATATTTAGTGAAATGTTTACTTTTATGTATGACTAAAATAGAGTAAAATTATGAAATATCTATGACCGTATTATCAAGTAATATTTTTTTAAGTTGTTTGTATTTTAAATACATTTTAGGCGAAAACATTTCCTAATTTTCAGAATATATTCATTTCCTATTTTCTGAATACATTCAGAATGTTCATTTTAATATTTAAGAAGTTCATATTTTTAAAAAATTAGGATTTTCCTCACTTTTACATCCTTTAGAATTTATTATTTTCATAGAGATTAAGTTTCAATGGTTTCAATACAAAACCCTGTATTTTAAAAAACTTATGGCATCAAAGAAAATTCAATTAACTCTTAATAATAATAATAATAACTATCTTTCAGTAAACTAATAAAATTTTCTGGGCACCTCATCTGAATTTTTTATTGCATTCCTATGGTTTATAAGTTTAGAAAAAAATTAAAGATTAAAAAAGCTTTGTGTTTCAATTAATATTTATTAAAATCTCTCTAAAGATAAAAAAGTACTATAATTTCATTAATTTTAATTTTACCTGCTGCGTTTGCAAATGTGTTTGCATCACATATTTTAATGATACGATAGGAAAAATTCTGTAATTTCGATCACTAGAAAATTATAATTTGGATTTTTATTTTTTAAACATACTTGAAAACTTATAAACTAATTATTTCTCTAATTCAATTCTAATTTTAATGAGCATTGACAGTGTCATTCCATTTATTTTCAATGGATATATTAAATAGTAAAGTGCGTTGCATAGGGCTCCAATATCAGTTGCAGATATTGGATTATAGATAAATACACTAATCAAATATTTATATAATTTAAATTTTACTATAAGAATCAAACTTCATTAAGAAAGCAGTGAGTATTATTTGATTTAAAATTCTTCTCCTGCATAAATATCAAGCTAAATTGTTAAATACACATCGGTTCATCAGAAAAGAAATTAGTAGCGCTTAAAATCTGTTTATCAGTTAATATTTCTTTAATTTTAAATGGCTTTATAGTTAAATTAAACACTTTCAATTACTGACATACTTAAAGGAGATACGAATATTAAAATTATGTTCATATGTCCATTGTCAGATATAAATATTTTATTATTTACCTAAGAGCATAAATGCAAACATAGAGGAACAATTTGGAACACAATTTCTTTTGAGATCTATTTTTGAGTCATTTCCAGGTTAAATAGATATGCTGATTTTAAAACTATAGTTAGTCTTCTTCTGCTACTTGAAATATCTCTCTACATCTTATGTGATTGTGTCCACTCACCACGAGTATGGATCATAGGAAACATTATTACATCCTTTTGGCTGAAATAAATCTTCTCTGACTAACGCTGGGTGAATGATACCGTAGGGACTAGTATTAAATCCTATTTGTCTAGACTAATTCAGTTACGCTTCAGATATTGTAGTACGACTTATGTGTTGGTATGTCTTCTGACTGTTTGCATATAAAGTTAGCAGTGTTTGTTTTGTTTAATAACCCCATATATCTGTTTAAAAAACTCCGCTTCATTTTCTTATATGTGCCAATTCTACCATTTCCAGTCAAATGGTAAGCTTCAGAAAATGTGTCATTCAATTCTATTTTGCTTGTTTTAAAATGAAAAGTAGTGATCAAGGTAAATTAATGAGAACCTCATAGAGAGTTCAAGAAATGTATCAGGAGTTAAAGAATGTGAACGAAGGGAATACGTGATAAATTTCTATTTTATATACCTCTTATTTGACAAGTGACCAGAGATCACTTAAGTGATTGTTACTTTTGTAAAGTAGGAAAGTCCGAATATAACAAGAAAAGCAAATGAAAAATAGAATATTATAGTTTACTATCAACTATACGCCCAGTACGTCATTCAGCTGAAATCCCAGAGCTAGTTTTAATGGAATAATCTCTTTGGAAATGCAAAAACACGAGTCTGGTGAAGATCAAAGTGAGTCTAACGACGAAGATTTTGAAGCTGAACAGGATTTCATTTGTAAAAGATTTTAGAAACATGAACTGACTGATTTAGTACGAGATTTGTGATTATTCAAGATTGCTTCAATAGTTTTTAGCATCAAGACTGCACAAGAAAATCTTGCTCGAAAAAGGAGCTAAGATATTCACTTGCCGATCAAGAGACAAGTGTATGTAGTATGTAAAGTGTATGTAGTACTCTCTATTATTTGTATTTGATACTCGATAGATTTGCTTTTTAATAACAAACATTGTTTAACGGAAGAATTGGGAAATTTCAGCCTTTAAAACAACTGAATGGTGATTGTTCATGGATAGTTGAAAGCGGTGCTTGAATATTGTCTCCTCTACAATATAATTTTATATGGTGCAGTCCTAATAGATCATTTAGTTTGTTTACGTGAAGAATATGAAGAAATAAAGAGAGTTATTTATTTAATGCAATATTACATGCACCGATGAATTTTCTGTGTTGACCATATAATTGTCCGATTCCTCTTTGGCCAGCAACACGGATATATCAAGTACCTTGTGTACTTATTTGTTATGTATGTAGTATTGCAGTTTTGATGTTGTATTTGATGGTCCACAAATTCGATAGCTCGTTAAAGATGAACTTTTCATCGGAACAATGTGAGAACTTGAAACGAATAAAAAATCGCTTGCTTGCCATTCAAAAGCAGTTTCAAATATTTTCTTGGAAAAGCACAGACGCAGAAATGCACAGAAATTGTAAACTCTTGGGAAGTTTCAAAAAGCTTTGTTGCAACAAGAGTATCAAATTACATTTGTTACATAACCAACTTACTTTCTACACGAAAAATCTTGATGCAATCAGTGATAAGCAGGGAGAAAGACTCCATTAAAATTTGAAGATCATATAGACACAATAAGATAGATATGACGTAAATATGATGGCCGATAATGCTGTAGAATCAAGCGAGAATATCCACAGATTAAATTTTGCAGAAACTGCTATAAGCAAACATTTTCACCTAAATATGTTTTTAAAAATTTTACTATTTGCATGAATATAATTTATTATGCCTTTATATGAAAAAAACTGTTCTTTTCGAATCAGCATATTTGGTAAACTTTGTTTGTTTTTGTATACACATTTTGTATGGCTTTTGACATTAAAAGAAGGAATCTGTAGCTTAAAGTAGATTGCCTTTGTGTTAGATAAAAAGGACGGGTTTTTTAATCCAGAGGTCAACAATTAGTCAAAAAAAATCGCAGATCCAAGACAACGAAATTACTATTCTCCTGCATAATTTGTAAATATAGCAAACACGATTATTCATGCATAAACAATTAATTATTAAAATTTACATAAATGTTTTCAGTTGATCGTCAACAAAAATATTAATGTAAAGAACACATTTTAAGATTTTATTCAGCGCATTGTTTAATCAATTAACATAAAAATTAAAGGTCGTGAAAGAAATGCCATGATAGGGAATGGAATGAAACGAAATATTTACTGTATTAAATTATTGTGTTGACAGAATTAAATCATTGTTCGCTCAATGAAATTATTTAATACTTATTAATTTTTATCCAACAACAGATGCGTATGTTTGCCCGATATCCGCAGGATACAAAAATTTGAGATTCAATCGTGTTGCCAATTTTGATCACAAAAAATATTTAGAAATTTATATAACCATATTAAAAGAAAATGTATCGTAAGAAGGCTTTTCATAATTTCATTTCATAAATGTATTTAAAATTTTATACAAATTCTTACTACTATTGTTTCCATTCGTTTCTACTGTCATAATAAAAACTTCCAAATACACAAGGTTTTACGATATATTCCAAATACAAAAATGTTACTAGTTTTTGGATTTAAATCAAATGCTCAGTTTAAAATTATATGCTTCTTTTCAAGCCCAGCAATAAAAAATATTTTATTTATTATTATATAAATATAAATTATTATATAAATTTTATAGGTTAATTTCTATGCCATTTTATAGGTTCATCGTTTTATCTATTTATAGGTTTATCGTTTCAGTTGTGTTTTAGTTCATATATATTCTTTTTTTTTTTACAATTCATTAGCGAAGAACCATTTTTTGTAATATCTTAAATCAAAAACCACACGTACACTATACACGTCCTGAGAGACAAAAATCACATTTTGTACCATCATCATTTTAAAAGATTCCTAATTCTTATTTATTGAAGCAATAATTTTAATTTGCAATCTTGCAAAAAACAATCCTTTATTCATATTATCAGATAACATTTTTACCTTTTCATATATCTCATATATCTTTATTTTTTCAAAACAAAGCTTTTAACAGGCTTGACCAGAAATTAGAAGCTTTCTTTTCAATGTACGTAAATGGAAGTAAACAATTTCCATTTATGCATCTTCACTTGGATATAAAAGCAAGGATTTCTCAACATTATTTTATTTTTGATTTGTTACTTTAATTCTACGTTTTAGATTTGAAATAATGAAGATTTTAAAAATTTTTTAACGAATATTTCACAATGCGCATGTTTCTGTTTTTATTTATTTATTTATTTCTAACAACTTCTACTGACTTTATTGGCAACGTGATTATCATAAATATGTAAAAGGCTATTTAAAAGGACACATTCTAGAACCCTTATTTCAATAAGGAATTAAATAGCTATTTCTTTATTTATAAAGAGATATTTTTATCTCACTGGAGAATTTTTAGTAATAAGTCTTAACGCTGAATCTCATTTCCACAATTAAATTAAAATTGATTCATATTCTTCTCTTTGTGATTTCTAGGTGAAATCCGTGCATGAATAGATAGATAAATTGTTTGCCTTATCAGATTGAAAGCTTTCTTTGTTAACTTCACAAACTCGAGTAAATCTTCATCCAGAAGCTATTTATTGAAGAACTGCGACCATTTCCTTTTATTTTTATTCTTTTCAGTACAAAAACTTGTATCCATTTTCTAACTTAACAAAGAGTAATTATAAGCAGTATTGTGCCCAACTCCTTTTTCGCTCCAATGCAAAAATTACAATTTAGAAGAAGAACATTCAGTTTGCTCATCGAACTGGCTTCCCCGAAACCTTTAAAGATCTTTAAATGTTATTCTCTTGCGCTCGAGTTCCCATGTACTGATTAAAGAGGTTCTCCAAGTTATCGAAGTATGTCTCTGAGGGGGAAACGCCAATAAATCTTTTTACCGATAAGTGTATATCGATTTACCAGCTCCACTCTCTCCTTTTACCGAAACGGAAAGACTTTAGGAACATTTTTCTTTATGGTATGTCCACTTTTCTTTCTTTATTTATATCCAGATTCTTTGGCTTCCTGGCACCTCCTCTCCAGAGGCCGCTTCCCTGCTGAATCTTTGAGAATTTTGGCCTGTGTTCAAAAGCGAGAATTATAACTTGGGTACTTAAAGCGTTTGTTCTAGCTACGTCCCCAGCAGAAGACGCCACATGCAATGCCATTTGCATAAACTTATTCTGGATATCAGCTTTCGTTTGCTCTTCCATTTTCGAAATGCGTGTGTGCTTCTCATGTTAAATGAGAATCGCTGCAATGTATCAAATTAAACATCTCAGCTTTTTCATTATTTAACATATTTATATATTTATGTTACTTATATATATACCTATAAAGGATATAAATGTGCTCTGCTGCCTGTAATTAATTCTATATTTAAATATATTAAACGCAGAAAAAGAAAGTAGACAGAATAGAGAATCAAATCCTAGTGTCATATAATACCATAAAGATATTGTAGTAACGTGGTAAACATCTAAAGATTCTTGGGCTAATAGAGAAAATATATAACTGTTTGTTCATAGACAAAATATAAAAATCTTTACAAACATACAAAATGAAATGATAAAATAATGATTCAGAGTTAAATCGATTAGTTGACATTCAAAAAAAATTTACTCAATAACCTTTAAATTTACATAGCTGCCTATGACTTTTGAAGCAAAATCCAAAGAAGAATATTTTTTTGTAATTTCCCGAAGCAGGAAAACATGGTCATTCATTTGTTTAGTATATAAAATATTGTGATAAGAAAGTGCCGATCTATAATGCTAAGATATCATACCGTATTTTTTAAGGAAAAAATGCAGAAATTCTTGGCTCTAATGCATAATTTATAAAAAAAGCTTTACACATTGAATAGTTTCAGAAAATATTCAAATATGAATTAATAATAGAATAGTGCTAAGGATGAAATGGACATGGTTTCTGGAATTGCATACTTTTTAATGAGAAAAAAATTGGAAGTTACTGAAGAACATGTTGGCTGAAAACAGAACGAGTTTCATTAGATACTTATTCTCGTTAATATGTTTGCTTACATTAGCTGACAAAAGTTATCAGCCACAAATAAAATTAAGAAGCCAAGATGACGGAGAGAAGTAAAAATATTAAGGTGAAACAATGCAAATGTATTTTAAAATTTAATATATGTAAATGCATTTTGTGTTTTGGTTTTGAAAATTCATTACATCTTGTATATTATTTATCCATATCAGGATTTTGCTTGAAATTATTTAACTGTAGTATATTTTGTAATTAACATAATTTTTAAAAAAAACAGGTTTGAATATTTTCTTTGTATTTATATTTTAGCTCTACAGAATTAACTCATTATGTAAATTATGGGCGAATTCATATTTAAGAGGAATATTTTTCAGTAAGGACAAAATCTTTTTTGACAGCTTATTATTTCATGATTTCATTACCGCTGTAAAGTAATTGCACTTTTAAGATAGATTTTTTAAAATTTTTATTTTTAAAGACACCATATTCTTACCTTCTTCTGTCTCCCCCCCCCCCTCCAAAAAAAAAAAAAAAAACATTTTAAGTCAGAGCGCTCCGAACTTGCTTAAGTTTCAACTCCATCAAGCTGTGGAACTCGAAGAATATCTTTATTGAACTAAAATTCGGTATGATAAATTAATTCAATCTTTATCTTCATCGTGCGAAGATTTTTTTTTTCTAAAATCCGACTCAAAACTTCAGAGAGAATCAATATTTAATATGCCATACGCAGTAAAAGTATTGCATCGGGAATTTGTACTATTATCAAAAGAGAATGAATACTTTAAATAAGAATAAAATATTCAGACATTTATAAAACTTTTTTATATCATATTGCTATATCTATTTGATTCAATTCTTTGAAAGTTAAATAAACATAATATTAATTCAGTTTTAAAAACTGAACTGAATATAACTAAGTTCAAAAACTTAATTTAATGGACATTTTAATTTATTTGAAACTATACGGACATTAGGATGCATAATATTGTTTCTAGAACAATTACTAGATATAGAGTTTTTGAGTTGAGCTTTGAGTTGAGTTGAGAATTAAATTTCCAATCATATGATTTCCACGGGTGAATACATCATATGAATTTTATAGATTTAAAGGATCATTTTATAGATTTTCAAAGGATATATATATATATATATATATATATATATATATATATATATATATATATATATATATATATATATATATATATTTCGGAAAATAATCAATAATCAATCTTTAAAAATACCTTTTCTTTTTTCCCTTCGTAGTCTGTTAAAAGTGTTCGTCTTTTAGACAATTTTAACAATTATATATATAACTATGATGAGAAATCTGATATCAAACCCTCAGTACCGTTATCGAAAAAGTATATTGGAACATTTTCTACCTGCCTCTATTCAAGAAGAAAGAGCCATATAGAAGTTGGTAATATCTGCTTCTAGATGAGGTTTTTCCAAATTGGATTTTGTCAAAATACCGCCATTTAAGCTAATCTTAATTTTTAAATGCATCAGGGCCAAAGGTTTACTCACTCTTGTGACGTGCAATCTTAGAAAGAATATCCTTTCCTAATTGCCGCTCTCGCCATCTGATCGTAGCTCAAAGTTACGAGATCCGTCCCAAATAACCATCATATTGCTTCTAAATAGGAAGTAAATATAATTAATCTACATTAAAATAAAAATATTCCAATATGGATCTTTTATTAAAAAATAGAGCTGACGTAGCATTTCTTTGAAACATGTGAGATTTTGACGTGATACCGCAGATCAAAATCAAACATTCTGAAGGGCTTTGAAAATTCTAAATTCCATTCTATGTGGACATAAACTACCTGTGATTTATGTGTCTGCAATTTTGACTTTAAATAGTTAGCAATATAATTAAAATTAAAAGCAAAGATAAATTAGCTATATTGTACAATTTAGGGCCCCGATCTTTTACAATGCATATTACTTAGAAATAATTCATGTTAAAATTTTATTTGCAATTTAATAACGTATAATTAATTTAGTTAGTATAATTATTTAGTTTTTTTAATAATTAATTTAACTTTTTGCGTAATTTAATAACGTAAAAACATTCTAGGCAATCAACTTTTATAAAAATTTATTTTCATATAGAAATACAATGCCATATTTGCAATTTAATTTTTCAAAAGGGAATTCTCATCTTATAAATAATTGCTTTGAAAATATCCTACCCGAAAGGTCAGGGAACGAAACTTCCCAGGATTTGCTCTCATTTTTTTTCCTGCATAGAGTATTAAACAGGAGTAATGTTCATAATCATCTTCAAAAAATTATACTCTTCTCGTAACAGCAGGAGATTGCCTTTCATCATACTTAGAAAACAAAGAAGACGTCTCACTTCTGGCCTTATTTTAAAAGCTTTGGGTTAATAACCTTACTAAATAACTCATCAGATTATATCTAAAACACTTGTTTTCGAGCAGCGAAAGCACGTAAGGTGATATCCTACCATGCACCCCTAAAGGCCCCTAACTATGAGAATCTACGAAGAAAATGGTCCTTGCGGAAGACGGTAGGCATGAAAAAAAAATAATAATACCTAAAGATGGGAGAAAAAGAACTCTCAAGAACTTTTTTTTGTCTAATTAAAAGGGATGCCCCGCAGTTGACCTTTGAACTTGAAATCTTCCAGGATTTAATAGGTTCCCTACCAAAAAAAAGTTTTAAGAATTTTTTAAGTGATTCTTCCAGGGTGTCCTCATTCGAGTTGCTAATTTGAGAAAACATTATTTTCATTAGACCCGAAATTGTTGGGATACTTGTGGAAGAGGATCCTTGAGCTGATAAAAGTTAATTTCTTATCCGGTTGCAAAGTTTGTAATTTAAATCTGATGCATTTGAGATATCGCTTTATCATAATTATCCTGGATATAAAGACGGGTGCCGATAAACGCGATGAATCATATGTGAACAGAATACAAAAAAAAAACGTAGTATTATATTTTTTTCTTAAAAAATTAAAAAAAAGTGTCATTGCATATATTATATGCAATACGGTATAACTCCAAGCGCCAATGCAATCTAACCATTTTGTTTTACTTCTCGAAAATATACTTTTATTTGTTATTGTAAAAACTGAACATTTGAATATAGAAATACACAATGTAAATGTGTTGCAAAACAGGCTTCACGAAAAAAAAAATAGTATAGTAGTATTTTTCTTCGGGATCGAGTTCAAAACGTTTCATATTATTACAAATTCCATTTCATTTCTATTAAAGCTTTTACAGGGATGTGGTATATTCCCGGAATATTTACTTTTTTTTAATTGAAGAATTAAATGCCCTTATTTTCCCATGAATTTTCAGAAACAAAATTCAAAATGAATACTTTTTCTCAAACTATGGAAGGAATATTATATACTTTAATTGCATTTCTTGGAGTTATTTAACAAATGTAGAAAACTGCAACGCAATTTTTATAAAATAGAGAAATTATAACGCAATTTTTATAATATAGAGAAATATATATATATATATATATATATATATATATATATATATATATATATATGTCGATTTTGGTTTTCTTGCATAATTAGGACAATTTATTAAAAATATAATAAGCAAAAATCCACCGTCAGACTTTTTATGAATGCCTATGATTTTCTTTTCGTTTATTGTGCAGCGTTTTCTGATAAAAAAAATAATAAAAAAAGATATTCCTTGAAAACACATTGAATCAAAACATTACTATGAGAAATATTTCAAGGAAATTCTGTCTTCCAGAAAAAATTTTAAATAAATAAGTAACATATATTTGAAATCTAATAAAACATTTTAAAATCTGGTGATTTGCATTATCTTTGTTCCCCCCATGTAAATCTATTGAAAATTTTCATAAACAAACCAACGTAAATACCTTTGAAAAAGTTTATTATTTTGAAACTAAATGTAAGAAAAGGTCAGAACGGGCATCATTTATTTCATTTTGTCTCTTTTTTGCTTTTAAATGGTTCTTTTTTCTGTTTATAAATGAAAATTATTCAAATAAATGGTCAAAGTTGTTTCTCCGCCTTCAACTAATGATTACTCTTTATTCAATTTGAACAATTTTATAAAATAAAATGGCTCAACAATGTTTTTCTTTGTCCATATTTATTTGGTTAAACATAAATTAGATTATCTGCATATTTATCATTCTCATTTTTATTTTTGTGAAATATTGTTTGGTAAGAAAGAATACATTATATAGTTATTCTGAATTTCTGAATATATATATATATTCAAAATGTTCTGTGGATGGTGGAACTGTACAACCTGGGGCCTTTTTTAAAATTTTAATTTTTAGTTATATTAAAAAAAAAATATTTAAATATAACAAAGCGAAAAAGACGCATTTTGTTCGCTTTTTTATTGGTACGATAGAATTAGTGTTATGCAGAAAGATTCTTATTACTATCTTGTATTCAATTATTATTTTAATGATATTAATTTAATTATTGCACAACTCTTTCCTGTCCTTTAAAATAGTTTCAAAGGCCTCTTTTGCAATGGTACAATTTATGTTTGGAAATAAATTTTAAAATTTTCATTGATTCTACAAATATTTAATTGGGTATTTTTGGATCATTGTGGAATGTCAAGAAAAACGAATAGTTTTCCTATTACTTGGTCTATTGTTTATTTTTCCTGTCGCTTTTTTTTATCTCATCAAATGCTTCCAGAATCCAGGAGCAACTTCTTCAAAGTATTGAGTATTATATTCGAAATGCTGAAAGTTTCTAATGGTTATTAATTTACGTTTTATCTCCATGTGGAGCATTCTCATAATTACTTACAAGACGCATTGAATTATTTCATATTGAAAAAACAAATATACGATGTACATGATGAATAATAAGTGAGGCCACAGCATTGCAAAAGACAGTATGCATTAAATTTTAAATATAACATTGGTACAGTAGACGTAGGAATAGTAACTTTTCCATGTGTGTCCCTATTTGGTTTGACTCAATCTGGAATTTTCATAGCAAAATAAGCATAGCACTATAAAATATCATAAATAATCTCAATTTGATGTTTCACATACTTGGTTGAGAAATACATGAATATCAATTTATGCATTAGAGATTTAATTGAATTTATTCACTATCAATATTCCTAACGAAATAGCAAGATACCCAAACTGTTTACTATTAAATTATTTAATTAAAAAAATTTATAGATATAGATAGACAGAGAAATATAGATTTAAATAAATATTTTGCGATTTTTTTCAGTATTATTACATATTAAAGATGAGTTTATAGTAATTAAAATACATAATATAAAAAGAAAAAAAATCAATCTATACAAATAAAAGCATTTGATGTTACTAATAAGATTGCTTTGAGAAAGAAAACAATGCTTTTCTTTCACCTGCGAATCTAATTTTCCAAAACAAAACTATTTCTCTATGTCTTTAACGATTGAGCCTACGTTAGCAGCAAATTACTTTCTAACTTGATGTAAGATCTCTTTCTCTGTCAGCTCATCTATTTTTCTGTCTCTTAGAGCAGTTATTTCTCCCTCTGCCTCTCATTTCTTTTTTAGCGCTCCGACCCCACAAATTTCACACATGTTGGGGTAGAAATAATAATGGGTATTTGAGAGGAGGGAGAGAAACCGTCTTCCACCCCGCATACTTCCATTTCTTCGTTAAGCGGGGTCCCTTCGTCGCGGAGATGATTGAAAAGATCCCAATAATAACTCCCACCTACTGGGAGAACTAAAATATTAATAAAAAAAAGAAAACCACCGCGGATTCCCACGACTGCTCTTGCCTCTTGAAGTCTGTATTTTGGAGTGATATGTGATACCTCCTTTTGAGTGAGCAAAAGAAGAGAAACTACTGAATGTATTTGCTGAAAGGACTCAGATAATTATTTTGAAGCGATGCTAGATCTCAAGTCGTTCTAAAATATGTTTAAAAAACTTTTATATGCAAATAAATATACTGATAAGTTTTCTTGATTAATCAAATGAGAGATGTATAATCAAGGAGAGTAGTTTTATTATTAAGGAAAATATAGCAATGAAAAACTTTTGTATTTCTAGGCAATTTCAAGCTGTGTATTTTTGGAATTTGGAACGTAAATTATGGCCGAGAGATAATTTTTGGAACATAATATATATTTTCGGTTTGGGAAAACATTTCTAGCCGGTCATTGGATTTAGTTAAATGGAATACTTTTTTATTTGCATCTTGTAATAAACTTGGACGTTATTTAAATGTAAAGTATTTCGTTGGTATGTTGGAAAAATTACTTGAATATTATTTTGTATTCAGCAAAAGCAAACATAAATAAAATAAAAACGTCTCTACTGTCGTCTTTTAATTATTGGTGTTGCAACGAGATGAAAATACTTATTTATGCCGATTAAAAATTTATAATTGCGTATTATTTTAGCCAAGACTATTACTGAGACACGCTTAATTTGGAATTACTTTTAGTATATTAAGAAATAAGATGTCGGAAACATCCATAAAACCATTTTAAAGGAATACTACATTCGTGCTTTTGATGGAAATGTTTAAAATTATTTATAGGCAAAATATTTTTAATAAAAAAGACAAAAATTTTTATTAAACTTTTAATACCTTCTTAATTGGTTATTTAATAGTTTATTTTTAAAATGTTTCACAATTTTAATAAGAATTGTAAGAAAAAATTATTCAAGTTATTTAGTAGCTTCTTTATTCAATTAAACTAAAAGTAGCAAAAGAGCATTATTCACATACATAGAAAAAAATTCCAATTCACATTTTATTTGGAAAGGAATGTGAAACTAATGATAATGATTTGCTTTATAATTATTTAAAAAATATAATTGTAATAATGCTTGTCATATTTATAACAACCAAAATATTGTAAAACCGAACAGCTGACCAAAATGTTTTATATCTTATCAACTGTTAATTGTATTTGACTATTTTTTTAAAATTTAAGTTAAAAGGTTTAAATAAAACAATGTATATTATTCTCATATTGTTTTATTGAGGGTATTTGTTTTCTCGATAAATGTTTAATAAAGAAGAATTTTAAAGGAAAATATGGAAGTTAATAATGTTTAATTAAAGAAAGTCAAATATAAATTTATTTATAGCATATTAATTACGAGCAAAATTCTAATATGTGTCTCTTTAGAATATTATCTATTTAGTTTATGAAAAGAAGTGAAAATATTTAAACAAGAAATATTTAAATTGGTGCTTACTTATAAGTTATTTAAATAGTTCTCTCTTTAAGCATTTCCTTGACATGGAAAGATCATGCATTATTTGACCCAAACCATTTCTGTGCTGAATTTAGAATTACATAAGCATCGTTCATGATATGTTAATATTCAAATGAAGATGAAGCATCCTTTTTTTGTACAAATAAGTGCTCAATCCACAAATTTTAAAACTTTATTATACACAGCTAAAGTAAGGATATATTTAAGAATTTTCATCATTGTGAATTATTTACTGTCTGAAATAATGTCATAAAATATGCTTTAATTATATTAAAATAAATTAAATGCATGAAATATTTATGAAATAATGCATTATATTTATAAATTGCAAAAACGATATTTAGTGTACATTTATTTTCATAATGCCTATACGTCGTTTTTATTTCTGAAATCATTAAGGAGATTTTTAGCCGTGATATTTCTTCCTTTTCGTGAAATTCTGTTGAACTTTGCAGATAAGACTCTAAGTAGTAATATTTAATAATATTTGTCATTTTTTCAGTCATTTCGGAAATAATGAAAAAAGTATAAATAAATAAAATTTGAACAGTTACATTTTGATAATGGTCTAAAAATGGTCTTATTCTGTGTAATAAATTTAAGATCAGTGATGTTTCAAATAAAATTTCATTTTTGCAATTAAATGTTAATGTCTAGAATTCGGACAAAAAAAAGGAAAAAATTAAATCTCTTGATTTCTTTGTTTTGTTACACTCACACTTTTCGCTTTTCATAATGATTTCAGAATTCCTATAATTTTTCAAGAAGAAAGCGACAATAAAATTACATTTTGATTATGGTGAAAAATACTTTAAATATGATTTGTTAATTTTTTTTTCAAATTGGATTTTTTTAGGAATTTTTACAGGGAATACGTGATTGAGTTTCTGTAATTGCATAGTTTTATTTTGGGTCTCTTGATTTTTTAAAATTAAACTTCTAATGACATTTGGAGAAGAGCGATTGCAAAGCTTATTTGGAACCACAAATTATTTATTTTTAAGCAGAATATCTGACTAATAACAGCAGAGCTTTTCAGAGTTTCTTCAGTTTATTTGAATATAAAATCATTTTTTTGGACCTCTTATTTGTTTCGAAGTATTCAAATATCTTTCTTTTAGAATGGTATGCCATCTGAAAAGTTAATTTTGAAAGCCTACCATTATTTTGATAAAACTCTGTGACATAAATGACGTTTTTTTCTTAAACGCGACATGATGATTCATTTACTTTGATACATCTTTAATTTTAACATTTTCGTATAATTATATTGCTTGCAGAATTATAAAAATATAATAACTCCAAATATTTTATATTATATAAGAAAATAAAAATTACCATTTTTATTTGACATTTTATTCATATTATTATTGCTATTGATATTAATTAATGTACTGTAAGCTTTTAAAATATATATTTATAAATTTATAATTATAAATAAATATAAAATTTGTATATATATTTCATTAACAAAAAATATATGTACTTTTGATTATCCAGTCTATGTTAAAAGGCACTGTTAAATAATCAATAAAGTTCTAACATATTTCTCCTGATTTCTTGTCGGGAAATTTTGTGTAACATTTGAATAAGGACTTTGGTTCTTTTCTGCATAACAGGGAAGATACCGCATCTGCCGTTTAATTGAATACATTTTGAATCTGTAAATTTTTAGATTTTTTTTTCAGAAGAAATGTTTTTTTTTACTCATATTTTATTGATAAGTTGAAAGAACACTAATTATGAAAGTGAATGTTGCGCAAATCTCTACAATGTATTGCCTTAGCTTTATTATTTAATGTATTTAATTATCCATATACGAACAAATTTTTGAAAACATCTCTGCATTTTTTAAGTTACTAATTCTAATTATTTGCACATTATGTATTTTGATTGTTAATTTTTATTCAATTATTTCTTGGGAGATTTTATCTTTACATTATTTTTCTTCTTTAAGACCTTACAATATTTTACATGCGTTAAACTAGAAGTATCCATTGTTAAAGTTTAAAACTAAAAATTTGATTTCACGTTGTTTTTAATTAAAAAATAAATAAATTGAGTGAATATGACAAAATAGAATTCAGGATATTCTGTATTAGTATATTCTGTTTGTGTAATTAATTAATTTCCATTTCAGATCAAAAATTGAGAATGCGCACTTTTGTAGGTGTATTTATTTCATATTAATTAATACACAGGTGGTTACAATCCATTTACAAGTTCTTAAAGCTGGAAATGAATCATAAAGGACATAAATAACAGTTATCTAAGAAAATATGCCAGCAAGAAAAAAGAACACAGCACAAGTGGATGGAAAAAGCGTTTTACTAAATGAAGTAACAAATAATCAATAAATAATGCTGCAAAATAATCTTCGAAATTTTAACGCCAAACAACTCCTAAAACATTAAAATACCTAAAACGCTCGTCAGCCATAATGCATTTATAGTAAGAATGCATCCAACAAATGAAGGCAAATTTCAATAAATTATTTAAGCTTTGCCCTTTGTCCCGTTGTTTTTTCTGAATATTGCTGTCCTATTAAGTTCTTAAGTCTTGTAATCTGCCTTCTATTAAAGATCAGTATTACAAATACCAAAAGAAGATTATTCGGAGTTTCCTTTTAAAATTTTCTGGTTAATCCCCTACATTCCTTATATAAAACATTTCACTGCAAATGAGCTACTTAATTTGATTCAAATTCAAGTATTTGGACTTTTATTTACTTTTTCTTTTAAGCAATTCCTTCGAAATAAATGAATTGTTTTAAAAACTGCCATTAATTTTAAGTATATTTATCTAATTTGTCAATACGTTTTACGAACAGAAAGGAGAAAAACAAAAAGAATTTTTAACGGCAGCAAATCTTCTGAAAACAAGTGTTCCATTTCAAATTCTTCTGGCATTAAATAATAGTCTTCTTTCAGAAACATTTGCACTTCTTAAAACCTTCGTTAAATAAATTATAACTTGAGTATCTCACTTTGAATCTAAACATTGCTATTAACGAATTTCTAAAAGTCCTTTCAATGAGATAGGTTCGCAACATTCTAATCGGATTAAGTCCCTGCTAATAAAATTTTCTGGAAGTCATGCTATTTAAGTCTCAACTAAATTTTATTGATGACGTCGTCTATGGCGTCATCAATAAAATTTATTTAAGTCACCAATTGAATTTACAGCAGGTCGAATGCTTAAATGCATTTCTAAAATGTAATGAATAGATAATGTTCTTCTGAAGAAATAAAATTGCATTCCGAAGAATATTGAATCTTTCGTTGATCAAGCTTTAATGCTGCAGCGGCAGGAATACAGAACTTAAAATAAAAAAGAAACCATTTAATTTTTTAGAAGTTAAAATTTACTTAGTTTCACTAATTAAATAATTTTGTTACGTATAGTTTTATGAAATAAAAGTCATTTTTGACTGTGCTGCCCCAGTTTTAGCGTTAAAAACTGTCGTTAAAAATTGAGAAATCTAATTATACGAAGGAACGAATTTAGTAAATGGAAAAACACTTACTGAATGCGAGGAAAGTATGAAGTAAAGAATGAAGTAATACTGACATTAAAATTTATAGTTAAAAATATGAAGTAATCATGACACTAAAATTTCTAGTTAAAAATATGAAGTAATCGTGACACTAAAATTTCTAGTTAAAAATATGAAGTAATCGTGACACTAAAATTTCTAGTTAAAAATATGAAGTAATCGTGACACTAAAATTTCTAGTTAAAAATATGAAGTAATCATGACACTAAAATTTCTAGTTAAAAATATGAAGTAATCATGACACTAAAATTTATAATTCTATTAGATACTCAATAAACCAATACGCCGAAATAAATTCCTTTGAAATTAAGAGAACTAATAAGGATTGCGCGATGAATTCTGGAGAGTAGATCAAGAAATTGTGGATAGGGCATCTAAAAATAAATTTGATGACTTGAAATAAAGCTTAATTCAGGACAAATTTGACTAACAAATACAAAACAATTGCATGTGGCATGCAGAAGAAGTAATAAATTTGTTAAATTCCAATGTAGGTAATAGGATGTGAAAAAAAAAGGAAAAATTGAAATGACATCCGTAATTTGAGAAATATTTTTCTCAAAACAAACAGCAAAATTTAACAAGATTTTACTCTAATTTGATTATACGATTTACAAAGATATGTAATATTGAAGATGTTTTGTAAGTAATTATTGTATTGTCATCAACCGTCTGCAAAGAACTAAGTAATTTTCTTTTAGATTGGCCAAAATTCCGAAGAGCAACATTAAAATTCTTGTTTTTCAACTCTCAAAAGTTCTGATTTCATCCGTCTCAGTTTAATGTAGTTAATGAGAAGTGGTTTTATAAAATGATTAAAAAAATAATATGGATAAGGAGCTTATAATCGATGAAAATTCTTGCATTGTCTATTAAAAATTCCTATAATGATTCAGAAAAAAACAATAAAATGAAATGTAAAATTATAATTTTTAACTGAAAATTCCTGAATATGAAAGTTTGGTTTTTGATTTAATTAAACTACTGTATTCAACGTCATCTAGCAATTAAAACAGCCAAGAAGTAATATTTCAATTCGAATTAATATTTTTTAATATTAGAAACGATAAATGTTCTTCTGAAGCTTTCTAGTCTAGTAAGTTGAGCAAATGAGCAATAGCCGTGCCTTAAAAGAATATAACGTAAGTTCCTGATCAACTATAACACCTTTGTTGCTTTTACAATAACGCTAATGTCGTTACTGGTGATAACCGGTGGTGATAATTTTTAAAATAGCTACAAAATGTAAATGCAATTCAAGCGAATTATTTTTAAATAGGTAATATAATATTTGTGATCTTAAAAAGCGAAACCCGACAACAAATTCTGATTTCATTTAATAAATCGATGCATTCAATATTCCTTTAAAAACTCATGTTTTGCAACATGAATACAGAGTTAGCAGAAAATAAGTTTTTCCACTTAAGAGGACTCTAGAATGCATTCTATTGGTCTAAAATAAATAAAATTCTAGCAGTGGATAAATAAACAGCAGACAATTCAAATGTTGCGCTGGACATATATTAAATGAAAACTTTTAGCATCAGAATTTGCTAATAGATGACGCTATAATAAATATGGTTTTATTCACATAAATTGCAAGTGTGAAACATCATTTAGCATTACAACTCATGCATATTAGCATTATTCTTTGGATAAAAAGAAGGCGTATTCTGCACTAGTATTAGTTACTTCTCGGCACTTCATGCCAATGTTTCAAGAAAAATCACTGCTGGCAAAATTGCTGTAATTCATTCAGCAAAACTCCATTGTAATTTTAAAATAATTTCATCGTATGAAGCGGATACAAAGAGATCCAATGTTCCCATGTATCCTACCCAATGTGATACATAAATATGAAAAACTGGGCTACTTGGCATTCTTCCAAATAGAGGATGAAAACTATTCCCCTCTTTTAGACTTGGAAAAGTGGCTACCTCGGTCGTTGAAGCCAGCAATTAGTTGCCGAATGGTAGTGTGAGCATGCCAGTTGCTTCCAGTGCATTGGATATGTCAGTGTTCTACTGTGCTGAAAGCCTTACTACATATTTTACGTTCTTATCCCTAAAATCGCCAAGACTGTGGTGAGAGCGGGAACTCAGAGCTTCCTAAAACTTATGTGCTTTGGTTCTTTGCTGAAATGATAGTTGATTTCATTTGACTATGGAGCATTGTGTAACATGACGAAATCTACTTTTGCCTCAATGGGCAGGTTAGAACCGCAATTGTAGAATTTATGCATATGAAAGCTCTCACGCTATTCAGGAATACAACCTTTACAACTTGAAAAATAATAGCACTTACAGGTAAATGGAACAATGATATGCTGAGAGATTTTGCAGTCCAACAAGTGCAGTACTTTTTTCATGCAGGAGTCGCACCATTGCAATTATTAAGACAACATTTCAGCAATTTTTAAGATAGTATTTTGCAAATGCACGGGTGATCAGCAGTCATTTTCCAATAGCAAGTCCATGGTTCTTCAACTAGAGCGCATTGTTGAACATGAAAATGGACAAATTGAGCAGTTTTAAAGTACCTTTTTTATATTATTTAACATATATAAAGCAATTACAATATTTTATGTGTATTGTTGCAACATCTATCGCGACCTTTTTTTTTTTGATAAATTTTTTAATCTAATAAATGTCAAATATCTTGTTTCAATTTCTTGCTGTTCAAATAGCATCTCGTTTGAACAAATAAAACGCATTCTAGAGCCCTCTGAAGTAGGAAAGATATTTCTAGCAAAGTCTGTATATTTTGTTTCCTCCAATTATTGTGTGTAATTATAGTACAAAATTATATTATAGTACAAAAATTCTGAATTATAGTATAAAATGCATAAGATTTATTATATTCGCTATAAATTTCGAAAATTTTCTTAAATCTTGCACTTCCGATTTAAACTAGAGCTATGGATTCTATAATAACTGTCTTCAAACACAGCGAGATTTAACTATCCCATGCTTGCTTTGGTTAGATGGACGGAAAATTTATTTCTTGCAAGACTTATGCACTTTTTCGTCCATCAATATATATATGGAAATATTTTAATCTGTATTTGCATAGATATATTGACTATATATTTGAATATATGAATGCAAGCATACAAACATTCAAATATATGTATGCTTGAATTTAAAACCTGAATTTTTTAGTCATTTATCAATGTAGAGCTTACCGTTCTCAGCTTCCTCAAAACGTCTATGAATTGACCTCCACAGTTCCGCTTATCATCTATGGGTATGCGATATTGTTAGGGAAAGCATCACACTCGACAGCTAATATTTTATATCCTGTATCCTTATAGAGTAATACACACTGTTAATTTGAAGGATGTAGTTTAACAAAGATTTCACCTCTGACTAGGTCTCTTCTCTAAAATACTTTCCTTTTTCTCTAAAATACTTTCAAACTAACCTGTTGCTTCTACGTTTTGATCAGGCAGCTTGAATTTGTTAAATTCAACAAACAAGTACAACCCATAAAAATAGTTAAATTACTATATAACCCATTTTGCAAACCTATACATTAATTTTAGTTAAAACTATTGATCATATTATCTTTTGAAATTTATATTTTTACATTAGTAATTTCTAAATTACAATTAATTAGCATAAGAAAACATTTATATGAGATCACCTTTAAGAACACTTGTTTCAGTAATCCCCTTAATCAAAAATTTCCAATTTAAATTTAGAATTAAGTTTTAAAAAATGATAAGATGAATATAAAAATATGTAATACATTTTAAATGCTCAAATACAAGCTCTGACAAGTCTGTTGACGGGTGATTCACTCATTCAGTTCAAAAATGAACCGGATTAAGCTATTCTAATAACAAATTTGTAAATGTGGAAACGTTTTAAACATCAACAATTTTTGATTTTAAAATAAATTCACTTTAAATTTTATTCAAATTTAAGTACAAAAAATGTAATCATCAGGTCCCCAAATCATGATCTTCTTATTAGTAACTGATACATCTGCTGGATTAAACTAAATATAATATTTTTCGGATGCTTTTAATTTTATTCTAAATCAAGTTACATAATATTAGAAGTTAACTGTTTGCATAAATAATAAGGAATGGTTCTTTTTTCGTTTTTTCTTAGTTCTAATGTCCTACATTATATAAAATGTTCATAATTTATAAATATGAAAATTTATTCCTTTTATAGAATTCAACTAATTATTAGAAGATTCAAGATTAAAGAATTTCAATTAGTAAAAAAATCCCTCGCCATTTGACTTCTTTCAGAGAGCAACTGATATTTTTTTCTCGCTAACTTTTGGAAAAATGAAGATGAAATCTATAAAATGCTATTAATATATTTTATCAGCATAAATATTATCATCTTTACCTTGAATCATAAGGCTTTTAAAAAATGTAACAATGCGTAAAATTTCTTTACTTTATTTTCTTCAGGATATTTTAACTAACCATAATACATATACCTCAATATAACCTAAAGATGAAATTTTAGTTATTTATAAGATAATTAATATTTAGTTAACGCTATGCTGATAACACCAGAATTTATGAAGAACAATGAGTCTCCCTTCTGCTGCAATATTTATCTATTCTTTGTGGTGTGAGTGCCTGTTTAATGAAATATTACTTCATTTTATTTTCATTCAAGGGAGAAAATGAAATGTTCTATCGCTCAATGTCTGCCAACCTTTAAAAAAATTAAGCTGAAAGTGAGATAGATGCACTCAGAATTGTATTCTTAGTACGCGAATTGCATTATTAAATCAATAACGTAATTTCTATAATAATGCTTATAATCACTAAAAGTTATCATATATTCTAAAACATAGTCATCTTTTGAAGTATTAGCTGCTAAAAATGTAGTTTCCATGAGTTATTCACTGTTTTATGTGGAACATTCTTCATAGGTGGGGTTATTCATCATAAGAGATCTTCAAAATCAATATTGGAAATTTCCATGTCCTTTAGAAATCAGATCTGACATATGTCCTCAATCAAAAATAAAGATTTATGACATGAAATTCTCGCTAAACTGCTAGCAGCAATTTTTCTGCCAATGTTATAATCTTGAATATTATTCTAAACATAATTTAAGCAAATAATTTTCCACGTTATTTTATAATTTATATGATCTATATAATGAAGATTATAATTTTAAAATATACTAATTATTCATTTTTATATATAATTTATACAATCTTTATAAAATCATAATTTGAGAATATACTTTAGAAAGTAATTATCCGTTTGCATAGATGATAATTTGATCATAATTTGATGATAATTGATCATAATTTGAGAATACAGTAGAAGAATTACTAGAGAATATACTAGAGAATTTTAGGAAGTCATTATCATTTTTTTATAAATAATTTATGCATTTAAAAAAAAAATTCTAGCATCTGTTTACCTTAAAACTTGAATATCAAGAAAACAAACGAATTTTGTTTTCATACAGTTTAGAATAAAAATGTCTATGCATTTCAATCATATACGATGGCAGGTGTTAAGTCAACATTTATCCTCGAAAGAATTTGGAATCTCAAGGTATCTAAAGTTTTCCGAGCTTATAAGTCATGGAATATTTTTCCGATATTGAAAAATGTTGTTGAAAGCGCTAAGTCATACGTTCAAAAACTTCTCTAAACTTGATTTGAATATCCTATATCGCTGGCAGTCATAAACTGTCTGAATTCTGAAATGTCAGGAGCACTCCCTTCTATCGGAATATTATTTATTATTTTCCTTGAGACAAATGAAAATTTCTGAAATGATATTGAAATAGAAATAAGAAAACTTAAATAAAAAAATTAAGAAGTTTTCAAAATATTTTGCATTTAATCATTTCGTCATTGATCAGAGTGGTTGATAAATAAGTAAAATAGCATTTTGTTGAAACAAAATCTTCTTCCTGATAGAAAAAAATATTTTTGAAATATTTGTTTGCTTAATCTCTTGAGAAAATGATTATTTACAATCAATATACATTACTTTTGCAAGAAGCCCTATTCTAAATTTATGTAAAGAAAATTTTCGTAGAAGTTAAATCATTTCTTACAACAGTTGACAAAATATTTACATTTTCTAAAATTGCATTTTTTTCAAATTACTTTTTGTTTTATCGTATAACTAATATCTGTGTCACCTAAAATACCTGTTCTATTATATCATGTATAATTCCATATTCTGGTTTATTCGGCACAAAATATTCTATTCGGCATAAAATTTTCTATCCAGAAAGAAATTTAAGTAGTATTATTTTAGCTGTTTTACCTGTTCTTCTTGGACATGAACCTTCTTAATGAGTTCGACTGAAAATAAAAATAAAAAATAAATCCTAATTGTAGAAATTATTTAGTATCTAAGTACATATTATCTTTCAAGCTTTTGTATTTCCCTTTCTTATTCTTCTGTTGTATTAATTCAATATTTAATTGGTGTAAATAATTGACATATATTTTGTGAATACGTTCAGTAGAATGTTAACTGAATTGTATTAAGAACGCAAAAAATTAAATAATAAGAATTATTGTAATCTAGGATATAGAATTTATTTTCTAATGTACTAAATAACTTAGTGAGCTTAGTTTATATATCTCCCCCTCAAAAAAAAAAAAAAAAAAAAAAAAAACTTTGAATGAAATAAAATTATAAAGCTAAAAAAATGCACCTACATTGCCAAGGAACTTGAAAATATAGATATAATCTTCTGTCTTTGGCTCTTATCAATGGAAAAAATAAAACGATTTAATAATTGATGAAGTAATGAAAATGATTTAAATTTTATAGTAATATTGAACATTTTTCATAAAAATAATTCTAAGAATTCTCGTTTTGGTTAGAGAAAAAAATGTGTTTAAATAAAACTAGTTTATAAAAAAGATAATTTTGTTGTTGTTTATAATGGCACTTGCCATGCACAAGCTCGCTGATGTAGTCAGCACTTTTAAGCCAAGGGAGCGTCTCTTGTTTTTAGTAGCACCAATTAGGGCCAAGAGTACGTCTTAGCTACTCACACATCTCATTCGCTTGCACAACCCCTTTTTACAGGGGGGCACAATCACACATCTCACAGATAGAACGGAGGAAGAACAACCATGCCCGTACAGGGACTCGAACCCATGACGCCCAGAACACGGGGAAGACGCGCTACCCCTATGCCAGGACGCCGGCAAAGATAATTTTAAAATCCGTAATTAATTTAACATTAGTGTCTCCGAATTTATCTCGGGAAAATTCTAAAATTCTGCTTAATTTTTTATGAATTAAATCTCATTAAAATTTCGTAAAAAAAAGAAAAGGATGAAAATAAACGAAGGAACATGTCGATTTGCACATTTGCATCCTCTAAAGTATACTTTTAAAAAAATTGCCTGCAGTAGATCAAATGGTTTGCCTTATAGAAATCCAACACATACACACATCCAAAGTTACTTTTAGTGTTTGTAGAGGAAAAGACAGTGCAAATGAAAAATGATTATTACAATTTAGGTACATTTAAAAAAAAAAAAATTTGAATAGAATAGTTTTGTATAAGAAATGCAGCAAAAATAATTTAGAAGTTAAAATTTCTTAAAGAGTTTTAGAAATTTAACTCAAGTCTATTAATTCAAAAATATTATTCAGTCAAAAAAAAAAAAAAAAAAAAAAAAAAAACCGTAACATTTTTTAAAAGCTTAAATATGTTCTGATTCAATACAAAAGAATGCTATATATCATAGTAGTAATTGTTATTTATTCAAACACATTATTATAGGTGATGATAAATCAGGAAACAAAACCCGAAGACTGTTTCGAATTTTTTTCCAGAGCATTATATTAAAACAATTCTAAATCATTTTTGAATTTTTTTTTCAAAATTCCTTATTTCATTTAATGTAGTTTACTGTGAACTTGATCGCAAGTAATTTGATTATGAATTACAAATTTCAGACACTAAAATAAAAATTCCAATACACATTTCGAATTCCTTGAAATTATTATTTGTTCCGAATTGCAAATACCAACACAGCAAATTTGAAAAAATTTCAAAATCATGTGCAAAATTAAAAGTTTACTTTCCGAAGAATTTATGTACAATTTAACATATTATTCTGCATGAAATCAGATATGCTAACACTATTCTATATGAAATTGTCTAAGAAGTTATGTTTTGGCAAGGAAGTCATACGCAGAATAATGCGATCCAGGAAATTAAAACAGAGAAGCGTGCAGAAATGTTTCATTCCGTTTCACTACATTCTATCAAAAAGTTCAATAACTTTGTTAAGTTTTAATTTTTCTGGTTGCAAAAAATTTGAGTGGCTTTATATATAATCACTATGTCCCTTCAACGTTTTCGGGCTTCTTAAATAAAACACAATTTCAGACGAAAAAATTAAAACAGACAAACTGATTAAATAAAATAGTTTTATGAAATAAAAGATTCGATATATCATAGCATAACCCCATCTGATTTTTTTTCTACTTGATCTTATGCAATAATTGATTTTAATCATCATGTCAAATATGCTCTACCAGAAATGTAGTAGCTATCCTCTATGCAGCATTTATTACAAATTCACCAGTTTTTTCCTATAATTATGGTATAACAATTAGAAAAGAAAACCACTTATTATAAAGGTGTAATATTAACCAGTTTCTGAACAAGAATTTGTATTTCAATAATAAAAAAATAAAAAAAAATCTCTGCATTGTGGATGTCATTTCTGTATATACTTTATTTTCTTCATATTCACAAATCCAAATGTATGTTCATTTCCAGCTTTTAATGCAATTCACATTCATAATTAAGGATAGGGATTATGCAGATATCCGGAACCCATGAACGTGCATAAGTGCCGACTCTCTGTACTAATTAACTTTTTTGCAGTCAATACTTCATACCGTTCCTATTTCCTTCTGAAAGCCCCGTTTGATGAATAGACTCTAAAAGCAGTAGCTGAATGGATTTTCCTCAACTCCCACAACTGCCGTCACGTCATTCAATCAGAAATCACCACTCTTCTGACTGGACTACTTTCTTCCGCATTTGCTATTCCGTTAAACCGCTTGTCTTTGTTCACTCTCCGTGACTAGAACCTGGGATAGAATTCTGTATCAATGCGCCTCCCAAATGGGAAACATTTTTTTCCCTCCACTGTTTCCCTCTGTGGCCTTTCCCTCCGAGAGAGATATAAAGATCTGACACGTGGCTGAGTTCTGCTACTGTTCAAATGCTTTCCAAAAGCGTCCTTTTGTGCGAGGGTTGAGATGTATGACTCCATAGAGAAATTTCGGAAAGGGGATAACTATCTCGTGTTTCTTTATTCTTCTGCTACTCCCCCTAGCAATATGTATCTTATCTGAGCAAATGTTTGATTTACAGCTAGACACTGGAAGCATTGTTCCTTTTATTTGGAATGTAAGCTATAATTTGTAAATTATAGAGATAAGAAGTCGCAGTGAAGAAATTTTTTTTCGGAGGACACATATTTCTTTGTGTAACCGTTGTGAGTTCTTTTCTTTTTGAATCGCTCGAACATGTTTTTTATATGAGAAAAAGCAAAGAAATTGAATTGTCAAAGTTTACAGTAGAATTATAAATTAAAACTTGCAGATGGATAATATTTAACTATTACAGTATTATATGTATGAAATCTTAAAGTAAAACACAGAAAAGATAAAATATGTTGAAACGGATCCATATGGAAAAAATGTACCTGTCTTCCTCATAATTCAAAAGATTATATATTCTTAAAATATTTTGTGTCAATATACAAACTCAGAAAAAACTTATTAAAATTAAAATGCATCTACATATACACTTATGCTTTATTCAATAAACACAAATAAAATCAGATCTCAGCATAGAATTATTTCTTTGAGTTTCCTATTGACCATGATATGAATGTTTTTCCTTGATATATTCATTACTGACACTTAAATTTGTTTCAGGTTTAAATCAGTGGCTTTGTTAGCAAGAGCTTGCTGAGTATATGAATTATTACTCAATTCATCATGACATTTTTTTTATATGACTATATGTTTCCACATTTATATTTATTTAAAACTGAAGTTTTTGGAATAAACATCGTTTGTATACTATTGTTGAATTAACAGCATTGTTGATATTTATATAAAACAGTTTCGATTTTGTATTCCCTTGCACTTTGTATACGAGAAGAAGAATATATTTACTAGATTTCAGTTGAACAGTTTGAGTGTATTTCTTAAACTTTGAATAATGAGAATTTATTTGTCTCCAGATATAAAGAAAAAGGGCACTCTAAGATGGGAAAATTAAAAACAATGTTTCAATGAAATACTTTAAAATTTAAAAAAAAAAAAACTTTTCCTAGATTCAGTTTTGTGTTTCAAGAAGCAGTTCAGAAAAAAATAATCTTCCATCAGTTTCTCCATTCATAGAATTAAATTTAGCATTTAAATAAAAGGAAATATATATAAAAGCACTATAAATATTATTAAAGAATGGAAGCTATAATTGTAATAACTAGCTCTTATGAAACTATTATTCATTGTAAATTTTAATAAGATCTAAAGTGATATAAATCTAAATTATCTAATAAAAACTAAAGCATTTCAGCATCATAAAATAATCCATTCATCGAAATTCTATACAAATCACAAAATAAAGAGTGTGTGAAATATCTTATTAATGAAGTAAATATGTCGGGTCATGAAGAATGCATTAATACTTCATGCTCTAGAGAAAATAATGTATTTATCTTCTTCGTTTCATAACGATGTCATATACCATATATTTTTTATATAATAAATACTTCTTTCATTGCATATTCTCTAAAGTGACACATGTATTTTATTTCAATTCATTTATAAAACTGTAAATCTAATTTTAACCTTTTTTATTTTAATCGATCCATTCTTTCAAAATATGAAAAAACGATGCATTTAGAACAGTAATTCAAGTTCTATATTTTGATTTTAAAACGAATTAAACGAAGCTATTACGTACGCTTTCTATTATCAAATTTCAAGAAAAAAAATGGCAATGCAACGTTTAATCTTTTACACTTACTAGTTCAAATAATTTCTATCAAAAACAAAAATAAAAAGCTCACTGTCAATTTTCTTTATGGAGTGTGCGTATATAAAACTGTCAAGGATTATCTCTAATTGTAATGGACATTATAGTGTTAAAAAATAATCATAAATATGAAATTGAATAAAGTAAAATATATATTAACGTTGAAATCTTTTTTTTTAATTTTACATTTTATGCATTTCTTATATGCATCGATGCAATATTTTTGTTGTTGATATCTTTAACACAATAATTAAAGCATATTTAAAGGAAATAACAATAATAATGTCTCATCATTTTAAATTTCCAATCTTCAAATATAATAATATAAATTCGAATGCGTATTTCATATAAAAATCCTTATTTCTGTCAATATTGTATAATATAGAGAAAGATGATAAAATTGTTTGATTTTACAAGCAGATAGATACATTCTTGATCTTTATGTATTTGAAGATGCAAAAGAAATGAAGTGTGTGTCTCTCTCTCTCTCTCTCTCTCTCTCTCTCTCTCTGTGTGTGTGTGTGTGTGTGTGTGTGTGTGTGTGTGTGTGTGTGTGTGTGTGTGTGTGTTTGTGTGTGTGTGTGTGTGTGTGTGTGTGTGTGTGTGTGTGTGTGTGTGTGTGTGTGTGTGTGTGTGTTTTCTTTTTATGATTTTTTTTTCTATTTGTGAAGTATATATAAAGCTTGATTTTTAAAAATTCCTTTATATTGGATATTTTTTTTTGTGTTAAAATATTTTTCTACTGGGCTAATTGAATATTATTTCAAATATAAAATTATTCTGAGATATTCCTTAATCATTTGATATGTAAAAGAATTAACTTCAATTTCAAATAATTAAAATAATAATAGCAAGTTCTCCATAATTTCTTAACTTTTGTAAATAGTTTTAATATTTCTTGAAATAAATGAAGTCCAAGCATTCCTTTCTCAATTTATTGATTGCAGAAAATACATAAAGACAGGAAGCAGAGAGCAACATGGAAAACGGTGACATCGATATAAATGACACTAAAAATGACAAAATTATCAAAACAAACATCTGAGAAGGAACTTAAAATAATCCATGCAAAATGTTTGACATTTTACAATATTTGTGAAGTTTGTACATTGCTTGTTCTATTATGAAAACATTTGCATGTATATTTTGCTAGATAATAAAATATAAAGCAGTGACTGACGTATAAAAAATGTAAAACACATTTTCAAGTATACTTTGATTGTCAACAGCACATCCATATAGTACTAATATCCTAAAATATAGTTAAAATTGAGAATTGAGATACAATTTTGAGAGAAATATATTTTTGATAGCTAATCCATAAAAGAATATAGTGATTTAAATCAATGATTCTCGATAAAATATTTTTAAAACATAATTTTATTTATATGTATAGTATCAAATATTGATAAAAACTGCTTTGCTTTCAAAATATAGCTTTCACAGCATTAAATTTAGAATTTTTCTGAGCATTTGACTATTTCACTATATTTGACTCTGGACATTTGAATTCTTTATTCTCTTAAAGATACTGGTCAGAAATTAATATTAATTAGATATTTGGAAAATACAGTTTGTTATTATATTTGTAGGATTATTAACTGCAAAAACAAATGATTTAGGTTAAATGGAATGACACAATATATAGTTGTAATTCTTTTCCATTATATCATACAAAATATAAAGAAGGCATTACTAAACTGAAATTATCAAAAATGTCAAATACTTATTCAATATGTGCATTTATAATTCGTATAGTTTCAGAATTACTATTGTACATTGTAAAAAGCTCACAGCTTTGCAAGTTGGTACTATAGATTGCATAGTATAATAAATTATATTTGTACATTCTTGTATAAAAACATATGACTAAATAATCAAAAAAGAGTTTATGCCAAGTAACATTAAACCAGCTATACCATGTATGTACATGTCTTTCAACAAACAAACAAAAAAAATATTGCTAATAAAAACTAAAAGTGGCACTAAAAAAACTTTGTATTGCTTCGTGAGGAAACTATGTAAGAAATAAATAATTTATGACAAATATGAAATGAAATATGAACAAGGAATAAAACTACGCCTACAAAATTGGATGCAAAATGACAGTATGAAATTATATTAACAATATGGAAAACAACGATTCAATACCGCAATGGTTCTATCTCTGCTGTGAGGTTAAAAATTAGAAGGACAACGTACACACATTGCGTCGATCACAAAAATCTAAGAAGAAAAAAGTTCATTAGCAAATATATAAAACCCATCATCAAATATTAATTTGTAGAAAAAAAACACGTATGCACATACATATGAAAATACATATTTATAAGAAAATAGTAATAAATATATTATTAATAAATACAAATATTAATAAATTAACATCACACAGGTGTGAGTTTAGAGAAAAAAAAAATCACAGATAAAATTCAGAATCGATATTTAAATAAGAACGGACACATTTTGCACAATAAAATAGATCTAAGCAGTAATTTCTAATTTTGAAAAACACAACATATGCGATTTAAAAATTTGGTCTGTTATTATCATTGTTAAGAGTAGAAACAATAGTTGCTAGTTCAATCAATCTGAATATCTTGAATGGCGAGAGTATAAAAATATAGTGTGCGTCAACATACCATCTGTTTTGAAAAGAATTCAGAATCACTTTTTTTATCCATTTTAATTCAAAAGCATATTTTCTTATGTCATATTTTAATCTTTATCAAATGTATAAAAATAAATTGAAATATATTGAAATCAAAATTTTACAGAAACTGATCTTTCCATGGATTGTTGAGGTAATTAATTACATCATTATCTCTAAAGGAATACAGGTAAATTAAAAAAGAATATTCTGAAAATCAAACGCACTAAATATTCATTTGTAGCGATTACATAACTCTACTACCTTCTCTTTTGATACAACAGATGGCGCTACTTTATTAACATCATATTTTCCCATGATCATTCTTGGGGTCATTATAAGATTGTATTCTAAGTGAGTATTTTTTTTTCTTGTCTGTATTCTCTTGTGAAAGAAAATAATTAAATAACTGTTCCTGACATAATTGAAATAATTATTAGAAAATAATTAAATAATTAAATAATTGAAATAATTATTAGAAAATAATTAAATAATTAAATAATTGAAATAATTATTAGAAAATAATTAAATAACTCTTCCTGAAACTCGTCTATTATTTTATCTCCATCATAATGAAGTTATAAAGAGTCTCGTCCATCTACACATTAACAAAAATTTTTAAAAAAAATCTTGATTTAAAACTCACCATTCCTGAGATTTCTTTTTACAGATAAAACAATGAAATACAAAAACTTAAGGTGCACAAAAGACATAAATCAACGCAAAATGTACAATAGGATGTCTGATCTCTGAAAAAAAAGGAAATTTATTTTCAGTTCAAACTCTATATGTAATATATATACATATTATTTAACAGAAATATTTATTTTCAATATAAAATTTTTCTTCCATTTAATATCTAACTTTTTTCAACTATTTAGCCAAATTTAAAATTACTATAGCACTTTCTCAAAACAGTTATAAACTTGTTCCGCACATTCGGAGAATTTAATCACAGTAATGGAATATAAATAATAATGCCATTTCGTAGTTCATAAAAATATATTCTCAATTATATGTTAATACTAATAATAATATACCGAAGTGTATTATTAAAAGAAATAATTCATTTTTTAAAAGGATCTGTAAGTAGCTAAGGTTTTTTTCCAGTAAACTTCAGCTAGTCAAATCTCACAAAATATATGCAAAAATAAATCATTAAGGAAAAAAATATGTGCTTATAGCTTTATAATAAAATTATAAAACATTTCATAAAAGAAATAAAAATTGATATAAGGTATAATTTGCCACCAATAAAATTAGTATCATTAATGATGAATTGCATTAAACGTCGAAAAAATAAATAAATTGAAAATGAGAAATAATGGGAAACAAAGCTATTTCGTGCTTTAATAATTATAATTCAAATGACGAATAAATTCGTTACTTGAATATACTATTTAAATAAATGTTTCAATTAATTTTTTTGTAGAATTTAAAACTAAAACAAATCACTCTTTTCCGATTTAAAATATTCCGGGTTTCATTTTTATTAGTTTCTATTTATTGAAACTGCTGTTTTTCTATTTCGCTTCATTTCAAATCAAATAGATACTTATTAAATTAAAATAATGATTTGCATAGTTTAGGAATAATCAAAATAAATTCTGTAATAATGAAAAGTTACATAGTCTTTCGGTTGGGGAAACCCAAAAATGTGGTTCATGCGAATGTTACAATTAAATAATGTCCCTTCTTTAATACCACTTCAAATTTCGTGAGAACCAGCGGAAATACAAGCTACTGACAATCTTTGCATAGAATGCAGCGTCATTTGCATTCACGGTTTCAGCCAATCTGTTTCAGATTGTAAAGTTAAAATGTTGAAGACAATTCCAGCTATTGCTATGTATAATCAATCTGGTGTGACTATTGTGATGCATAAACAATGTTGAATTTATGGTGACAATCCAGTAAGGAAAACGGAAAAAAAATATTACAAATGTATTTAAATCAAATTAAGCATTTGTTGATCATCAGTAATTGTAGATTTTAGAATGGCACAAGGCTGCATGTTCCGTCTCCAATAAATTTGTTGAAATATTTCTTTGTGAGGCATTCGATCACACACCATGCAATCCTGATCTAGTGCCTAGAGATTACAGGCTTCCCCATTTGAAGACTTTCTTGGAGGACTGGGACTTAGACACTCATGAAAAAATGAAAATGTCTATGAATAATTTATTATGATTTTAAACGATAAAGATTCAAGAAGTCAGTTTATTCATTGTTCCGTTATGATAAATGTTTAAATTGGCTATGAAATTATAAAAGAGAATCGTATGTGGCTTCAGAAAGTAAATGCTTTCTCGAATTTTTTAATTGTTTTATTTTTATTTCAAAACGGACCTTATTTAAAAAACAACTCGAGCAGTAAAAAATATTTCTGCAAAAGAAATTTCTTTTTATTGCTATGAAATATGAGAAATTGAGACGTTTAATCTGGATCCTTGACGACTCATAAAAAAACGATACCGATTCTTAAATTCCAGAAAAAAAATTACGATATTTTTACGACAATAATACCGCATGTTGATGGCATGATGATAAACATATGAAGAATTCCTCCTGCGCTAAAAGACATTCTAAATCCCGGTGCCTATCAGAGGGAAATAAGGGATGAAAATTGAAGAAACAAACAAAAAAAAGGCACTAGCTATAATCGAGCAAAAAAACAGTTTCCAACAAGATTTCTGTCGAAGTGCCACTTTACAGCCTCGTTTCTGACTGCGATTTTGATATATTGCCTCTCAGATACCGCTTAAAGGCTCAAATTTCACAGCTTTCGGGTGAAGCAAGAACAGTGGTTGCGCCAAGATCAACGCAAGATAGCAGGGCAGACAGAAGAGAGAGAAAAAAAGAAGCTCTAAGTTCGCTTTACTTCAAAGAATCTATTTAATAAGTGAAGTGCTCTACTTCGATTTTTTCGAATATTGTTGGGTGGTCTGAAATTAAAGTTGCATTGTATCACTTACTATCCACTTACAATTTCGAGTGGCTTTTTTCGTAAAATCATCTGTTTTCATTTTTCGGAACTTTTTTAAGCTATGTTTCATTAAATGTTCATTTTCCTCTTGTTTCAGAAAAAAAAGGGAATCTACCAAATACAAAAAGTATCTTAAGTTGATAACACTTAGTACTTTTTTTATTGAAAAGCTTAATTATCACCAATTTCGTGTAAGTAAATATTTGTTTGAATGAGTTTGGAGTTGCTGTTTTAATTTTATCTTGTGTACATAGCAATAAGGATATAACAATAACAATTACTTGGCCTTTAATTGGAAGAGAATTGCTGTGCTCGCTTCATTTTAAAGGTGTCGTAATTATAAATAAACTCATTTACACCCAAATTAAATAAAAAATTAATCTTAGAAATGTTTCAATGAGATATTATATGAATGAAATAATTATTTTCAATTTCATTTTTAACCAATTTAGTTTTATCTTTCTTGTAAATTAAATAAAATTTATATTTCTAGAAATAGCAATAGTATAATTAAAAGCGAAAGTGATTTTCTAATAGGAATGGAAAAATAAATCAAAATATAAATAGATTAATATTTAAAGTATGAGTGTTTTAAAAACATGGACCAAAATAACCAAAAAAATTAATTTATCACATTAAAAATTCAAAATTTTATTTACTAAAAAAATAAATTTAATTTATCGTACTAATTGTAATTTTAAAAATAGTATTCGTAAGAATCGTGACATTTGTAATGAGTAAGTAATTTTCTATGACCTTTGTTTGTCGCTGACATAATAAAAAAATCAGAAATAATATGGTGCTTTTTAATTCTGTTGTATGATTATGGAAGTAATATGCATGGTAATATGTTGCTATTTAATTATAGAAATATTATGCATGGTAATATGTTGCTATTTAATTATAGAAATATTATGCATGGTAATATACTTCAATATAATTCTTCCATATTTTCCTTCATGGACTGGCCTACTAAAAATTAAGCCTAATCAGGCAGCAGTTATGACAGTTATTGCACCCTAAAATATAGTTGACGAATATTTCCAGAATTCCAATGAATAACTCATGTAACAAACTGATGGTCAACATATAAATTTCCGAACCCACGAATGAATAAAATATTTATAGATATATATTTTAATACCTTCCCTCCGAATTCCATACAATGCCACAAAAAGCTTTCCCTGAGCCAAATCGCCTTGCGTTGCCTATAAGATTCCTATCGCGTCTTTATTTCTTTCCAGAGTAGATACATATGCTGTTTCCGATAAAAAAGCAAGTAATATGTTGCTCTTGTCTGCTAGTTGTATGCTTCTGACAGCTGTTGGAACGGCATAACTGTTCCTTGTAATGCCAACACTTAAGCAGTTACAAGGTCTCTTAAGGCCTTCCTGATGGTGGTCATTTCCAAAAGCTGTTAGTGGCTGCTTTTTGTGGACTTTGTGAGCAAGCAGATGTTTTTGGCAAGAGGCGTGAAAGGCGTGGGGAATGAGTCTGCGTGAAGGTTGTTGCTAATCAAGAAGCAAATGACATCAAATCATTATGGTCTGATGGTTATTTAAGCGCGTTTGCGGTACTGATGGAATAGACTTTCGTAAACAGATACACCATTTCTTTCTTTCTAAGTATTCTGTAAATTTAAGTCTTTTTTTTTTTTTTTAATTTCTTAAGACAACTCATTTTTGGTTATGTTTTGCAAGCCTATTTAATTAAATGCATGTTTTTGAGCACTCCTTTATCTAATATATTCAACAACTAATTCACAACTTTTACATATAATCTATAATAGCAAGGCGGCTGAAATGAGAATGGTTCAGTTGCTAATAGTAAAGGCTAAACAAATATTGTTTTAAAAACCATTATCGAACAGAAATATTAGTCATGATTAATATTAGGACTTATGCCCAGATCATTATTCAAGAATTGCTGAATAATGATTTAATTCAAAATTTGGTAACACTTTGCAATTCTATTAAGACACAAATTTCGAAATAAAAATTCAATAAACCTTTTTTGCAAATACAAGAAACTTAGACACAAAAGAATAAATGAAATTTCCATTAAATATTTTTTTAAACTATATATCATTAAAACTGCAATATTTTGTGATAAAATACATTCTTAATAAACTAAAATTGACATTATCATTTACAATAGTATTTAATAATATTAATTTCGTAATATAAATATCTGCGGTATTTTATTATTCCTGGCAAAGATCTACAACGGTTTAGTAAGCAAGAATAGAAAACTAGTAATCACTTTTCAGTAAATGCATATTTGGTGTTCAAAATTCTCCAAACTGCACACTTAGTTAAAGCTCAAATAATTAATTAATTACGAAAAACTTAATAAATTCTGTCTTTAAAACGGACTAAAGTGTATAAAATAATTTCACCTTTTCCCATACAGAATCCCAAGATTAAATTGGCTTGGAAATTTGTGACTGCGAATTTTTAAAATTCACAATATCAAATTTTCAGTATAATTTCTATGAGATTATAAATTTGAATATTGCAAGGAGAAATTATTTTATGCTGAAGCACTGTTAAAAATGGGCAGTATCTTGTGAGTATAAGAAAAAAAAAATGCAAAATGAACGCTTTACCTAGCTCTTTATTCCTAATCATAAACTCTATCTGAGACTGAACCAACGTATATATTTATTTTCATTTATTTATTTATATTTTTCTCTTTGCTTTTATTTATTTATTTTTCTTTTATTTTTCTGTTTTCAAAGTTTAAACTGTTTGTTTTTGGCAAATTTAATTATTTACTAATTATGTTTCAATGATACCGTTACTGTGGAGTATTATGATGGTTCTTCCACTTGAGCCATTTAGACCTTGTCCACTTTTTCTTTTTATGCCAGCTCCTTTATTTTTTATTCCGCTTTATTTTTTTATTTCTTATTTTCTTTGGCTGTTTATAGCTTTTTCTTTGCACCTAGTACACACGCATATGAAAGATTTTTTTTTGAATAACTAGTCATTTGATATCTAATTAAATTATTTTTTTTAAATTTTAACTATGATCGTTTTACCAGCGTAACGCCACTTTTGCACCACACCTAATTATCATCAGAATACTTTTTAGCAAGTTTTAAAAACGTGGTATATTAAATTTTTTTAGTAAATAATTATTGTTGGTTTTTTAGTCACGGGTAAGTAAAAATTTGCAATCAATTTTAAACTAACTTCCAGATGAGCTATGACTTGACATAACGTCATCTGCAGGTAGTGAAGACTTCTAAGCATTTCCAAAATTTGCACAGAACAGACAAATAAACAGAAATAAAGGGATTTAATAGAAACATGTTAAAAATTGAATATTATCTTTAATTCGGAAGTTTATTTTAATCAATAGGTTAAAATAGACTATAAAAAATATTTTTATAATACAGAATACAATATTAACATCTACGTTTATAGCCGATTCTTGAAAGCACCAAGAGAATTGCTGAATTATGGCAATGAAAGGTATTATTCCTCAAGAGTTACTATTGATCGTAAAAGAAATGAATGGTTTGTTTTCTTTGCACTGAATGATTCGATAACTGTAATATCCTTCAGCCGTGATACTGGAGGTATTCATTCGTTCATCAACAAATAACCAATAACAGCAGGTGGAAATCAATACAGCATATGACGTCAATAGCCTGGATTGAATGTAAGTGGCCGCTCGAGAATGATTGAATTTTGTGAAAATAGTTGATGATGGATATACCAAAGGACAAATAGCGAAATATGCCACCTTTTACAGATACAAGATCAAAAGAAATTGAAGAATATGCATTTGAAAAAGGAGTATATGTCTAAATTTATACGAATAAGTATATTATATTTATTTTCAAACATTAAATCGTTATACATACGTTATAACACAATAAGTACAATTTTTTTTTTAATTCTGAAATTAATTAACCACATTCTGACTATAGACGAGAAAAAATAATTAAAGTATTTATATATTAGATAGTATTTTTTTATCATAAATTGGGTATATTACAATTGTATGCTATGCAGAAGATAAAATACTACAGTTTTAAGGTATTTCTGCGACAGAATGGATTGCTAATCAAACAATTATTGATGTATAAGATTTTGCTTATAATTTATCAAAATATTAACTAAAAATATATTTTTAATGAGGTTTTAGAAATCTTCAATATATTTTTCATTGATACAAAAGAACACAAAATATAAACAGCGATATTTAGATGCTACTTCTTGCATAATAAGAGAGCTTTCAGGCAGTAAAATCTTTGCCTTTAAAACCGACTGCTTTTAAAATAAGTATCAAATGCCTTTGAAACTGAAAATGTGCATTTGTTGTTAAGTAATACAGAGAAGGCAGAGAAGGTATGAAAATACGACATTAAAACATGATATCCTTTATTAGCACATCATGTATGATATCTACAGAATGTTGTTCAATAATCTGAATGCTGGGCAATATTGTGGAAATATGGTTACTATGATGCTGGGCAATATTGTGGAAATATGGTTACTATGATTCTGGGCATATTATGCTAATAGGGTCCTCATAATTGATAATTATATTTACACGAAGAACATTCGGTTCAGGTCATTAAATGGTATTATATTTAATGACATGATGAATAAATCAATAACTTCAGGTGATTAAATACGTTATTTAAGTTTATTAATCATTAAATACTAGTCAATATAAACATGTTTTTGCTTTTTTGTCTTTATACGACATAAAAAAAAGAAAGAAACGTAGCTATGATCGTAAATTAATCCTCATTATTAAATAATATTTGAATTTGAAAATAAATAAAAATGTCCTGAATTTCTCAAAATATTTGGAGAAAGCCAAAGAATTCAGACTAAAACTATGCAATTTCATTTTCATTTTACTTTAAATAAGTATATAAAACCCATTTCATATAATTTCCTTTCTTTCTATTTTTCAAATTAAAACAAACAAATTGTTGTAAGGTTCATATTATTTGTTATTTTATAAAACAAAATTATAATTATACCATTAACAAATTATATTTTTAAAGAAAAACGATAATATTCTTCTATTTTTTTTAATTTATTATCAACTATACACTTTTAAGACTGCATATATATAACCAATCTAAGGTAAGAAATAGTTTGAAAACGAAACTAAAATGAAAACGAAACAAAACAGTTTCGAAATCGCAACTAAAAATTATTTCCTATTCAAACTAAAACCAAAAAAGGAACAGGAAAAAAACTTCATAGTATTTAGAGAGCGCAACTGCAGCTACTTCTAATACACAGATGAATTGATACAAAAGTATTAAAATCAAGTTAATAGGAAATTTTTTTAAAAAAACCAAAAAAATCAAACCAAATAAAAAAATATAAAAAAGAATACGCCCTGAAGACTTTTTCAAGGGTCACCCACAGGCAGGGATTCAAAGAAAGGGATTTTTTTCTGTGAAGGAAATGCAGATAATAGTCTAATAATGATTCCTCGTGACCCGAAAATAACGTGAAATTAGGCCCAAGAGATATACCATTTTAATAGAAAGGAAAATACAAAACAACAAATTAGAAGAAAATAACCACTACTAAGTAAAAATACAATAACAAAAATAACAATAAAAATAAAAAATACCATAAAATAACACTAAAGAAAAAAAGAAAATGCAAGTACATAGCCTCAGCAGTCAAGGAAATTTTAAGCTGTTGATTGTGATTCCCGATTTTTAAAAACACAAAGCTAACGGTAATTTAGGTAAAAAATTGTAGGCTCCCAGCGCCATCTATTGAGTGATCTCATATGCAAGGAAAGTTCTATTTTTGTTTAAGCCAAAGGATTAATCCCAAACCATACCTTGTTTAATTAAAAAATTGACATTACAGTAATTTCTAGGAAATTCATTTTTAATTAAATTTTTAATGAGGTGGTCTGATGCTTCAATATAGGAATTTTTATTATTGCAAATCCTTTTGATCCTGTTAACTTGTGAGAAAATTACATTTTTGAAAATTTTAGAGTCTAGATAGGAATGGTAGTTACATAGTTTTGTGATTTTAAAGTTGAATTCATTCCTTTTATCGTATATAACAACTTTTGTTTTATCATTAGTAATTTCAATTTTTAAATCCAGAAAGGTAGCCTCAAGTTGATTTTTATTTGTTTCTGTTAGAATTAAATCTTTTGGATAGCAATTAGTAACAATATTAGTATTGTCGAAGTTAATCAAAAGTATGTCATCAATATATCTCCACCCGTTTATTAAATTATATTTAATTATTTTTTTTCTCATAGTAATGTAGGAAAATATTAGCTAAAGCACTTGTGAAAGCTGTTCCCATTGGAATGCCCTTAACTTGTTTATAAAAATTAATACCATTAAAAACGTAATTTTCAGTAATATTAAAATTACATAACTCAAGCCAGTTATTTTTAGGAATGATATTTTCATTTAAATATTCGTCATATATGAAAGTGCAGACCTTTATTAATTTTTCATGAGGTAGATTAGTGTATAAACTTTCGAAATCAAAAGTATTAAGTTTATTAATGTTGTTATCTTTAAGAAAATCCAGTAATTCTTTGTTACTAGAAATAATAAAGTTTTCATCTTTTATTTTGTCCAGGATAATTTTTAAGTATTTAAAGAAATGTTTACCCGTATAGTAATTATAACTGCCAGTGCTACAGGTCACGAATCTAATTTTAATGGGTTTTTATGAAATTTGACTGTTGGGAATAAATAAGGATAATTAAGAGAACAAGTCTAAGTTTTGGATTTTTTTTTTTTTTTTTTTTTTTTTGCGAAAGCTAGCATTCTTTTATCTAATTCCTTTTCCGGGTGTTCTTTAACATATAAGTTGCGTTAGAGTTATATTCATTAATTAAAAGTTCTTTATAATAATATTTACAAATTAAACAGATATTATTTGCTGATTTATCTATTACTGTAATAACAAATTTTTCTTTTAAATTTTTTATTTCGTTTTCCAATGTTTTACTAAAATAAATCCCTTTCATGGGTAGATTAGAGTATAAATTTTCGAAATCAAAATTATTAAGTTTATTAATGTTGTTATCATTAAGAAATTGCAGTACTTCTTTGTTACTAGAAATAATAAAGTTGTCTTCATCTTTTATTTTGTCCAGGATAATTTTTAAGTATTTAAAGAAATGTTTACCCGTATGTAGGCCGGATTCTTTTTTATATTTTTTTATTTGGTTTAATTTTTTTTTTAATTTTCCTATTAACTTGATTTTAATACTTTTGTATATATATATATATATACACAAGCGGCTTTTTTTTCATACATATATTCATGATTTTTCCAACAGCTTTATTTATTTAACACATTAAATATTGCCCAAATAATATTTATTTTCATTCTTTTTTTTTGCGAGTAATCATTTTTGCACTCAACAATTTTGAAAACAAATTGCACTTATGGGGTGGGACAATCATCTAAATGGGAACATTATGCAAAGACTTAAGGAAAACGATGTAATTGGATTGTTTTTTAAAAAAGAAACTTATTAGTTTCAAATCGTCATTTTGCTGTATTCGAAAATAAAAGCAAATCTAAATTCATACATACGTATAACTGCTAAGAAAATAACGTTTTTTCCTTTATTTCCTTTAAGAGCATTAAATAAGAAAGAAGGCAAAATTCCAAAAGCTATTTATGCGATTCTTCGAAATAAAAAAGAAAATAGAAAGAAAATGGCAATGAATATATAATACGCAAAGATTAAAATCTGATAACGCAGTTTTTGTTTTTTTTAAAATAAAACAGATTTAATGTTTGGAATGTATAATACATGATTACTTAGCAAATAAAATAAATATTGTTAAGTTTCTAATCAGATACTGATAAGCTGACAAGAAATTTATTTTCAGTCAAAAACAGTTGTAATACACGACAATTTTTACAACTGTTTCATATTGGTTATTTTTATAATTGTTAATTTAAATTAAATATTGTAATAAATGGTTATTTTTTCTCAGTATATAAATATGGGCTTTCATCAAAAGATAATTGTTGTTACTTTTCTATTTATTCTGAATTTTTACAATTATGGAATTGCTGCAAATTGCAAACATTTCAAGGTGTTATCTTTAAAATGGTAAATTTAATTTAAATGCAAATGATTTCACATGTTTAAAAATTGAATTAAAATCCGAAAATTATGAAAATTCAACAGTTTAAAAATATCCATCATACAAAGTGCTAAAAGAATTATTACTAATTCAACAACTGACCTTAATTTGCAAATCAAATCATTTTTCTTAATTATAAAAATTTTCTACTTTAAATATTAAAGCTTAAATCAAAAAATCTATTTTTAATATAATTATAAAGCTTTAAATAAAAAAAAAATCTCCTTTTATTTTCCCTTTATTTTACTTTTATGAAATATAAATCCTTTTTTATTCATCAAAAAAATTGAAAATAAATGTGAGGACAATTTTGCTAATTTTCCTAATAATTTAATAAAAGATTGTTTTTTAAATAAGTTTTTTTTTTCCTTCAAAAAATGATTTTTGAATTCGCGTTCTTTGTAGAAAATTAAATATTAATTAATTTCATTCCTCGATCTGAGGGTCAGTCTTTCAACTTTTTCAAACAAATCAGTATTATATTTAAACTGCTCTATTATACACAACAGACCATTTATATTTAGAATATGGAATATGACTTAAAAAATTTTCTGAAATATCACCTCGAGATATTTGTGAAGATACAGTCTCCATCGTGTAAATTTAATTTCAAAAAAATAACACAACATCAACTCAGCTCACAAAAGCAAAACTTTAAGATAATCGAAAATCTCATTTTAAACATGCCGGGGAACTGTTTAGCACCCTCATCTTGTGTCATGTTAATAAGCTGTTACTTTATTCTCATTTAAATATGAATAGAGTATTAAAAGCTCACTCAAAATATTGACATTGAAATGTTAATCACCTTTCATAAGACGCAATGAAGTTCTTTATTTGAAATGAGTGTCACCTCGACCTTGAAGCCGTGACTGTGAAAAGGACGACAAATTGGAACGCTACCATTGTGTTGAAGGAAGATACAAAGCGAGAGGAACTTGAGGTGGAGGCTGCGTCGTTCTGCACAGCAGCGTGTTTCTCCCCTAAATAAATAATTATGGTTTCAATAAATAAATAAGTTTTCAATAAATAAATATGCTTTCAATAAATAAAAACTTTTATAAATAAATATGGTTTCAATAAATAAATAAGTTTTCAATAAATAAATATGCTTTGAATAAATAAAAACTTTTATAAATAAGTATGGTTTCAATAAATAAATAAGTTTTCAATAAATAAATATGCTTTCAATAAATAAAAACTTTTATAAATAAATATGCTTTCAATAAATAAATATGCTTTCAATAAATAAAAACTTTTATAAATAAATATGCTTTCAATAAATAAAAACTTTTATAAATAAATATGCTTTCAATAAATAAAAACTTTTATAAATAAATATGCTTTCAATAAATAAAAACTTTTATAAATAAATATGGTTTCAATAAATAAAACATTTTTTAATAAATTCAGTTTAATAAATATAATCGTTATAAAATGTTATTGGCTACATAATGAGATTTTTTAAACAATACATATAACTTGCATAAAAGGAAGTTGGATATTCTAATGCTATTTTGATACTACTTATAAAATGAGAAAGATAATAATATAATAAGACTACATTTGTTTGAATATCTTTACTGAATATTACATATTGAGGAATAATTATTTCAATGAAATTGTTGGTACTGTGTTTTTAGTCATGACGTGTTAAGAATTTACATATGCAGCAATATGAACATAATTTAAAACATATTATTCTTTTTAAATTTTAGAATAGAGTCTATTCTTAATTTTTTTTAAAAAAACAGAGATTATTCTTAGAATTTTTAAAGAAACAGATTGTTTAAATTATTATTTATCAGATATTATTGATTATTTATAAAATATTATTGACTACATAATGAGATTTTTTAAAAATACATATAAAGTACGTAAAAAGAAGTTATATATTGATATTACTAATGAAGTTAAAAAGATAAGAATATATTAAAAATAATAAGACTGCAGTTATTTGAAGATTTTTAATTAATTGTTAATATTACATTTAGAGGAAATATTTATTCAAATGAAAATGTAAATACTACTATTTTAATCATGATGTGTTAAGAGTTTATATACTCAACAATACGAAACTAATTTTCATTATACTATTCTTTTAAAATTTTACAATACAGATAATAATAATTTTTTTAAAAAAAATAGATAAATGCCCTCTATTTTATAAAAAAAATTAATAGACAACGTTCTTCAAGTCCATGTGTATTGATAAATTAACATAGCCTCAAAGTTCTGAACGAAGCAGTATTGTTGGAGGGATTAGAAGAGTATAGAACAAAACAGAAGACATAACAGTAAAATGAATATTTTTTAATTGACGAGGCCATTTTTTTTTTAAATTTGCGATGTGTCATAATAAAACAGAATAAAAGTAATTTATTGCCAAAAGTTATGTACAAAATAGTCAATTTTCGTCATAATTCTTATGAAGATACAAGTATTTGACATATCTGTTAATCAGCTTTCGGTCCCGTCTTCGAAGGACATTGCCACGAATGATACGAAATTGTCTTAAGCACTTTCCATTAATCTGAAAGTTTTTTTTTCTTTTAAAGAAAGAATATGGAGCATCAATATACATAAAAAAATTAAAACGCTCTAAAATCTCAGCTTTGATATATTGAAAGTCGACTGGCTGAGTTTTCAACTCCCTCTTTTTCTTTTGAACGGTATGATCAACTCGCTGAACAAGATCCTCTATTTTAAAATATTCACCGATTCGTTTAACAATCTAATCATCATTGAAGAACCGATGCATTCAAGTTTATAATCATTGCTAAAGTATCATAATATCATGGATTTGAACCTTTTAATATCCCTAATTAACCACCTTTTTAATATCCCTAATATTGCTTAAAACCTCAGAATAAATAAAAATAAAATTTACCCTGAACAGTTTCTTGAGTTATAACGTCCGATATATTCACAACACATCCATTAAATGACCACACTATATAAAGAAAAACTATTAACAGAATTTTGGTACTAACAAGGGAAGGGCACGGATTGAAATCTGAGTTCGGGATGAGGTTTAGTATAATAGTATCCATTTAGAATGCTCATTCATGAAAATATTAAAAAGCAATGGCCAGTCAATTTCGAGAATATGGTTCTCAAACTTTTAGTAAAGCTTATATATTGATAACTTGACTCCCGTCCGGACGATCACAATGGCGTGGTTGTCTAGGTAACCGTCTCATATGCGGAAGGTTAGGGTTCGAAACTGGCTGGGATTTTTTTTTTTTTTTCTTTTTTTCTAATTCTTTTTCGATTAAAATTTTACAAATATATTTTGACATCTTGCACAACTAATAAATGCTGATTATCCACAAGAGCAAAGTTTCTTTAAGAGATCTATGGGAAAACAAACTTCATTTACATTTAAAAACATCTCTTTTTCATCAGAAAGTTGGGAAGCGTACCATGTATACATTATCATCTTATTAAAAATCGGTGATGACAATTGATGGTGTATAATTGATTGAATTTTTACACTATCTTCGCAAGAATTTAGTTACATCATGTTCGATTAAATAAGAATTTTGTATACGCTTTGAACCATAGGCCTACGCATTCAATAAATTAGCACATGCTCTTTACTATTTCTTTTGATTACTGCAGTTGGGGATGTTTACTTACATATTTAACGAATATCAGCTGCTCCCTTCAATTTTTCATATAAATACAGCTTCTCCGAGTTAGAATTGATAATTTATTATTATTGAAATCCAAGAATTTGAAAATTAATTGTTTGAAAATGATCCAAGCAAGTTAAATTATCTGTAGCCATTAATGTAACGTTTTTAATTATTTTTTTTCTTTAAACACTAAATTATAATTTAAGTTTTAAAAGAATAAGCATTTATCCTTGCATAAAAATAAGTAGCACATTAAGAAAAAAAATATGTAAATCATTAATTAAATTTAAATAATTTTTTAATGCATCAGTATTTATAATTTTTTTAATTTTAATTTTATTATTATGTATTTCGATAAAAAATATTTATTTGTGTATTTAAAAAATTAAAAATATATTAATTAAAGGTATTTGTAATTTCTTAATTCAATAAGAATTATTAAAAAAGAAAAAAAAAATTCCCAGCCAGGTGCGAAGCCTGACCTTCCACATACGAGACGGATACCTAGATAACCATGCCGTTGGGATCAGAGAATAAGGATTATCAGTATACGCATTACCAAGAGTTTGAGGATCATTTTCTCGAAATTGACTGGCTATTGCGTTTTAATGTTTTCATGAATGACTATTCTAAATGTGTACTGTCATTATACTAAAACTCATCCCCATCTCAGATATCAACCCCGCCCACTCCCCTTGTAAACCATGTGAACTAGAATAAAGTCAATTTTTCGAGGTCAGAGGATCAAGTTATGAGCCGCTATTCTTATTACAGATTGATCCTCTTAGAAGAATCAGCCTCACTTTATATGACATTGTCCATAACCATTAATCTATACTTATATAAAGCTCAATGTGTGTGTGTGTATGTTGGCGCTCTACAGAAAAGACCATTTGACCTACAGCTACCAAATTTGGTACGTGTATACCTTAAAGGTCGGGAATGTGCACCTGGGGTCCCTTTTTTGAAATTTTAATTAGAATTTTAATTATTAATTAAAAACTAACTTTCCCGCCAAAACATCCCTTCATTTTCCCCACCGTCAAATGAGTAAGGCTTCAGTTTTTTTTCCAACACCAATGAGGCTAGGGTTATCATTTTTCGGCCGATTATTTTAAACGATTCTGTTTATTTTCTTAATGTTTGATGCGTTTAAAATTAACCGTTGTTAATTAATCGATCTTTCAGATTCCTTCTGAAGTACTTTTGAATTAAAATAAAACAGATTAAAGGAAATTAAAAATTTCTAATCTGCATAGCTAGGGATTGCAATAACGGACCAAAATTTCAATACCGATATTCGGTATTTTTTAAATCTTAATACCGGGATACCGGTTTTAAAACCGGTATTAAAGTTTGTTACCGGTGCCAGTTTTGTTAGAGAGTGTAAATACCACAAAAAATAATTTGTAACTTGTAAATTATAACAGTATATGATCACAAAAAAGTAAAGGAACATCTTATTTATTTAAATCACAAAAAAAAGGGTAAATATCACATTCAGTCTGTGGTACTATTACAAATTTTTAAATGTGATCTTAAAAAACATAATGCATCAATTGTACTGTCATTAAGCCTGAAAAGTAATTTTGTGTAAAAATTACCAGCTGTCGAAAACACTCTTTCGGCTTTATACTTTTCCAAATATTTACCTCTAAATCCCTCATCTTCAAATAAATCGATTTCTCGTTTTCGATATAGCTGATTTCTGTATTGTATTTTGGTTTGTTGAAATATTTTTATTTATCGCTAATTCTAATTTTTGTTCAAGAGACTTAATTCCTTTTCACTATCGACAGTAGTGACATCATAATCTTCGATAATTGAACCGAATTCTTCTAAATGTGGTTAGGTTTGTGGGTAAAAAATGTTAATTTAGAAATTTACTCTAAACAAATTAGAAAACTTACTCTAAACAATCAGATGTGAATTGGTTATTTTCTTTTCTTCTTTTTCATTTTCATTTTTAAAATCATTAGAGTTATGTAAATAAAATAAGACATTTTCTATTTCGGTATGCCTTCCTTCTGTGCGATTTTTCAATGTAATATATAATTCTTCAGATAGTGATGTGTGCTGTTCTTTCAGTGACTGCAACATGAAATTTATTGTTGCATTAACTGTTAATAAATTAGAATATCTCCGACATAATGCCTCAATAGTCAGTTTTATTGGTAGTAGAGCTGATATAGTTCTGGATGTTAAGTCGAATTCACTACCTGAAAAATTAATTTTCAGGTTTAAGTCGATTATTGCTTTTTGGATTGGATAACTCAGTTTCAAAAATCGTTCCATCATTAGAAGTAAACTGTTCCAACGTGTTTTAGAATCTAATATTAACATATATTCTCTTTTATTTTCAGTTAGTATATATTTTAGTAACATATCCTTTTTTATAGGAGAACGTTTAAATATCTTAACAACTTTTTGAAGTTTATAAATTATAGGAAGCAATTCTTGATAGGTTAATATTTCATCCTCATTAGCAATATCTTCTTCAACAATTACATTGTCATTATCTTCATTGTCAATATCACTCTCACTCTTAGTCTCTTCAAAGTTGGAATCCGAAGTTTCTATATCCACAGTATTTGGATTCTTCTGCTCTTTATTTTTTTCGTATAATACATCTATACATCTAATTGAATTCCATGTGCATAGCACAACTGCTGATTTGCACCAATCAACTTTCCAACTTTTTTCATAATTGTTTCTCCATCAGTCGTTATGGATACAATATTTTCTTTCAGGGATAATCCATGTTTCGCTCATTTAGATTTAAGCAATTAATTAAGCCATTAATTAGCTAATTAATTTCGCCCGTTAGGGAGACATAAAAACAAAAACGTATACTATTTTGTTATGTTCGCGATTCCTGAACATATAGTAGAGACAATTTAAAAAATTTTTAGTAAATACCGAAAAACCGGTATTTAAACTTATGAATACCGGTATTACAAAATTGTACAAATGGCTCAAAATACCGGTATTCGGTATCCCAGTATACCGGTATTGCAATCTCTATGCATAGCGTTACCGCAACTGGCGTAGAAAAATTCACGCATTTGCGTTACCGTAACTGGCGTTACGGTAACGCAATTGTTGAAGAAGATACGGTAACGCATGCGCATTGTATTCTGATTGTTTACATCTAATTTCAACGGAAGCGGACTAGATTTAAATTATTTTTAGGTTGGTTGTATGCTTTTGTAATTCAATTGTATTTATGTTAGTTTAAGTTCATCGTTTTTTAAGTATTTTTTTTACCTGTTTTCGACGTATTATTTTAAACGATTCTGTTTATTTTCTTAGTGTTTGATGCATTTAAAATTAAACATTGTTAATTAATAGGCCTGCTCAAGATGAATCTGAAAAAATTCTGTTGATAAATTCTTGAGATATTACATAAATTAAGAAAGATATTCTTTAGTGCCCATAAGGTTTAAATGCTCAATGACTCTGTTTTCAGTAATCATATTCCAAAAAAAGAAAAAAAAAATGCTTTGCTTCAGTAAAAAATATTATTACATTAATTGCAGATTAATCATTTCCACTATAATTTAAAGCATAAATTCTAAGGGAGCTAACAGAAAATTGGAGATATACAGATTATGTTATGACTTAAGGCCTTTATAATATTATGAGTGAATTGAAATTTGAAGTTTTAAAATATTGTAACGAAATTTTCCGGGGTTCGTTTGGATAGTGGGAGTTATATGGTGTGGAGAACGCTCAATCATCAGTAGAAAATAAAACAACGACGTTTATTTACACGAAGACACACAGGACAGCACAAAGACGGCAACTATATACAGCACAACAGATGATTATCTTCAGCCGAGACGTGCAGCATACAAAACAGCATAAACAGCAGCATACAACAAGTCTCTAATGTAGACAGTAGCACACATCTTAGTTCAGGACTAGCTTCACTCCGTCGCTGCTCCGCGTTTCTCTGGAAGGCCAGTTCTTTACCGTCGATCCCGACTACGACTCTTCGACTCCACTGGTCCACGACTCAATTCACCGTCGATTCCGACCGCTCTTCTCTGTCGCTTCCGAGTACTCTCGACTACTACTGGTTCACGACCACTCCCCGGTAGCTGCAGCTCCTTTTATAGGTATCAGGAGGCGGGGTTAGAAACCTCTCAACCAATCAGGAACGTTCAAGGCATAACTCGGTTCCTACTGGACAGATCGGGATAATTCTCGAAGTTTCGGGTATAAACTATTTCGGCGAAAACGGCACCAAGTTTGTCGCCAAGTCGCCAAATGGTCGCCAAGTTTGTCGCCAAGCTCTGAGACCTCCTATGGAACCAACTATGCTGGGAAGCAGCATCACAGGTTCGTAACAATATTTTAGTGAAGAAGCTATTAAAGGAGGAATTACATAAAATAGTTAATTATTAAAATTTTAACGATCATTAAGATTGGTGAACCGGCTGGTTGCCAAAGGCGGCTGGTAATTTATAAATTTAAAGCATATTGACGGCAACTAGAAATATTACAGAATAATATCGATTTCCTTACACATTAAGAAGTTTCTAAATTAAATTCCGACGAATATGTAATATAATGTTACAAACTTTTTATTTTTATCGAAATTTTGAATAAAGTAACTTAATGTCGGTTGTATTGATTTTTTGATGGCTTTATAATCTTTAAACTTATGATAATTAAATATAACACAATTTCAAAGATAAAAAAATGCGTTCAAACTGATTATATATAATAACGCCAAAAATGTAATTACTTTACAGAGTTCTTTGTCTTATGAATCCAGGAATGTTACAGAAATGTGATACTTGATCAGCTTAAAATTTTCATATTTTCTTAGTTATTTATAAGAAAACGCGTTTTTTTTTTTTTTTTTTTTTTGTTAATAAGTAATGGACATGCTTCCAATCGTTTTATCATTTTCTCTTCATGGTCTACATTTATCACTTCACTATTTTCTATAGTTTTCCATTATCAGAGTATATACTTCGGTGAATTTGATTAATTGATTGTTATTAATTATAATCAATTAATCATATCAATCGCAACATTTATAAATTAATATATGCTATTCAAAGTTACATATTGTTTAAGGTTTTCCAAAAATTTTTATCTGATTTTTTGTTAATTATTTATTGGTCACTTAACAAATCATTTTGTTACTTATTGCTATTTATTATTATCATGTGAGAACATGATGTTGTTTTGGTGAGAGGTTTTGAAGCTCGAAATCGCTTAGGAAATGAATAAAGCATGAATGGTCATTTTCATCATCATCTTTTAATCTCATATATTTTTTATCTGCTTTTACCAGTATTACATTATTATTATATATGCATTTTTGAAAGCAGATGCTTTTTTTAAAAAAAGTTAATCTGCTTTTACCAGTATTGTTTTATTATTACATATGCTTCTTTGGCAGCAGATGCGTTTTTAAAAGAATGACGTAGAACTATGACATCATAGGTTTTATTTCATCTCAAAATCGGTCGATCTCCAAAACTTTGTTTGCCAACTAGAAATATCAAAAATGAAAGTTTTAAAAAAATCATCATTATATATATGTATATATATATATATATATATATATATATATATATATATATATATAGAGAGAGAGAGAGAGAGAGAGAGAGAGGGGAATAAAGACCGATAGAGAAATCTCTTGATAGTTTAAAACCGGTTTAAACTGGTTAATGACTTAAATTAATTAAGACAAATAATGACAAAAATAATAATTCTCTCACATAATAACTTGAAATTTGTGATCGTAGATTTTATTTTAATTTTTCTCTGGTTTTGAATATTTGTTTCAAATTACAAACGATATTTCAAAAATTATTTTGAATTACTTTTATTAAATGATTTATAATATATCTTTCCAAGGGTTGATTTCCAATTTATATGAAGATTTCAAACTTTGCTTTTGATGTTACTTTCCAAAAATGGTAAACAAAAATTACTCTAAACTCACTTAATCTGCTATGTCTAAATTTATAAATAATATATTTTTTGTTATCTCAGTAACATATCATTTTAACATTTAACTTTTATCACTTAATTATTTCAATAAAAGTTTTCTACTATCAAAGCATATATTTTGGTGAATGCGATTAATTGATTATTATAAATTTTAAGCAATTAATCAAATCAATCGTGACTTATTTTAATATATATATACGCATTCAAAGATGTATATTGCTTTGATGTTTTCCAAACTTTCATATCTGATTCTTTTTTAACTATTAATTAATCAATTATTAAATTATTTCCATACTTATTGCTATTTATTCTGAATTATTTTTATTAAATCATTTATATATCTTTGGAAGAGTCAGTTTGTACATGACGAGTTCATTGCTCTTGATGTTACTTTCCAAATATGGTAATCAACTCTAAACTTACTTAATCTGTTCCATCTAAACATTCAAATAATATATTCGTTGTTATTCCTCGAACATATAATTAATAAGCAATTAGAAACTGATCGGTATCAGTCTTACCTTTGAGGACATGGACAAAGATGCTGGCCACATCGGCATTCGATGGACTGCAGGAATAGTTTCCCGAGTCGGAAGCTTCTGCGTTCCTAATTCGCAGGCGACTGATAGCAGTGTTGTTTCCGGCCTTCTGAAGAGCAATGTTTATCCTGCCAGGGTCGAAATTTATCATCCGTGAGTCGTGGTACCAGAAAACGTAGGCTGGAGGCTCTGGACAATCTGTGATCACGCAAGTCAAGTTGATCTCACTGCCGACACTCACGTAGAAATTGCCGCTGCCCAATATCTTCGTTTTCGGAACTGAAAAAGTAAATGATTCTTGTAGCATTAATTTAGTTTATTAACAAATTATTATCTGAGGAAATATTACGTGTTAGAAGCAAGACTGGGCAAATCTCTAACTTGGACCATAAAAACCCAATTAAAAATAAGCGAAATTGTAATTTGATATGATGGATTAGTACTCAACTTTTCCTGGACAAAAAAGAAGAACGAAGCTTGAAATAATAAGTTCGTAGTAATGCATACCCAACGAATGAAAAAATGGTGGAATTAATATCTGGATTAGCTAACGATCTTTGAACTTATGGTTTTATTGACTAAGATGCACAATGTTAACAACACTAATGTTGTTATACAATGGTCAAAATCACTTTTGTTTTCGCAAACACAAGAATTATATGAATAGACATAGTCTTTGAAGACAAGTTAGGGAGGGCCTATGTCTTGCGATGAACAGTTTTTTTTTAATTAAATGAAGTTTGGTTATTGTTTAATTGAAATCAACCTCTATCGATCTTAACAAAATTCAAAACATTTTTTGAGATTTTACTTGAAGCATAATTTAGAGAATTCGACCTTGATGTTAACAGTAATGCCATAAGTAATCCGTTAGTCTAATTTGAAAGCAATTTCATTCGCTAACAATTATAAATGGCTTTATCTGTTAAGAAGTTCAAGACGTATACAGTAAATGTATACAAAATAAAAGATATTCTTAAGAAAAAGATTTGGAATTGCAATGCATACTATAATTACAAGAAAAATTAATGCAGCTTAATATTTTCGCAAAAAGATATTCCATTTAAAAAAAGGCGGATTATTGCATTAAGAAATAATTCCTACGCACATGAACTTTAAAAATAATGAATAAAAAAATAATAATAAGTAATACAAAACAAAACTAATAACAAATAAAGAGTGACATAAAATATAAGTAAAAAAAAAGCATGTTAAGAAGAAAAGATAATTATGGTACTTTTTTAGATTGGAAAATTACTATTTCGAATAAATAAATGTTTCATAAACTATGAACAGTTCTTAGAAGAAGAAGCTTATTTAAGATGCAGAAATTAAAAACTTTTTTAGAAAGCGAGTAATATAATTAGCTTTTAATTAGACACAAGATGTATAAGAATAATTAGTTATACTATAATAATTTTCGAATTATTTGATGTATAAAAAATAAAATTATTTGTCATTTTAATCTACAAAACAGTAAGACTATAAGGCTCTTTAAAATAAATTTCAATGGCATTTTAACGTTGCAATTAATTACGTCAACTTCCTATGGCATACAGCTTTATTCGGAAATCCTTGTGAATCCTTGTCCTGAATTGGACCTTGTGCCAAAAAACCTAAACCATAATATACCATACCATTAGAGATTGCAATACCGGTATACTGGGATACCGAATACCGGTATTTTGAGCCATTTGTACAATTTTGTAATACCGGTATTCATAAGTTTAAATACCGGTTTTTCGGTATTTACTTAAAATTTTTTAAATTGTCTCTACTATATGTTCAGGAATCGCGAACATAACAAAATAGTATACGTTTTTGCTTTTATGTCTCCCTAACGGGCGAAATTAATTAGCTAATTAATGGCTTAATTAATTGCTTAAATCTAAATGAGCGAAACATGGATTATCCCTGAAAGAAAATATTGTATCCATAACGACTGATGGAGAAACAATTATGAAAAAAGTTGGAAAGTTGATTGGTGCAAATCAGCAGTTGTGCTATGCACATGGAATTCAATTAGATGTATAGATGTATTATACGAAAAAAATAAAGAGCAGAAGAATCCAAATACTGTGGATATAGAAACTTCGGATTCCAACTTTGAAGAGACTAAGAGTGAGAGTGATATTGACAATGAAGATAATGACAATGTAATTGTTGAAGAAGATATTGCTAATGAGGATGAAATATTAACCTATCAAGAATTGCTTCCTATAATTTATAAACTTCAAAAAGTTGTTAAGATATTTAAACGTTCTCCTATAAAAAAGGATATGTTACTAAAATATATACTAACTGAAAATAAAAGAGAATATATGTTAATATTAGATTCTAAAACACGTTGGAACAGTTTACTTCTAATGATGGAACGATTTTTGAAACTGAGTTATCCAATCCAAAAAGCAATAATCGACTTAAACCTGAAAATTAATTTTTCAGGTAGTGAATTCGACATAACATCCAGAACTATATCAGCTCTATTACCAATAAAACTGACTATTGAGGCATTATGTCGGAGAGATTCTAATTTATTAACAGCTAATGCAACAATAAATTTCATGTTGCAGTCACTGAAAGAACAGCACACATCACTATCTGAAGAATTATATATTACATTGAAAAATCGCACAGAAGAAAGGCATACCGAAATAGAAAATGTCTTAAGGTATTTACATAACTATAATGATTTTAAAAATGAAAATGAAAAAGAAGAAAAGAAAATAACCAATTCAAATCTGATTAAGTTTAGAGTAAGTTTTCTAATTTGTTTAGAGTAAATTTTAGAGTAAATTTCTAAATTAACATTTTTTACCCACAAACCTACCCACATTTAGAAGAATTCGGTTCAATTATCGAAGATTATGATGTCACTACTGTCGATAGTGAAAAGAAATTAAGTCTCTTGAACAAAAATTAGAATTAGCGATAAATAAAAAAATTTCAACAAACCAAAATACAATACAGAAATCAGCTATATCGAAAACGAGAAATCGATTCATTTGAAGATGAGGGATTTAGAGGTAAATATTTGGAAAAGTATAAAGCCGAAAGAGCGTTTTCGACAGCTGGTAATTTTTACACAAAATTACTTTTCAGGCTTAATGACAGTACAATTGATGCATTATGTTTTTTAAGATCACATTTAAAAATTTGTAATAGTACCACAGACTGAATGTGATATTTACCCTTTTTTTGTGATTTAAATAAATAAGTTGTTCCTTTACTTTTTTGTGATCATATACTGTTATAATTTACAAGTTACAAATTATTTTTTGTGAAATTTACACTCTCTAACAAAACTGGCAAATAAAACAAAGAAACACCTTTGTTTCCTTTCTTTTTCCAAAATTTCTAATACCGGTATTAAAACCGGTATCCCGGTATTAAGATTTAAAAAATACCGAATACCGGTATTGAAATTTTGGTCCGATATTGCAATCCCTACATACCATACCAGCTTTATTCGATTATTTAATGTAAAAGATAACTCAAATTATGAAATATGAGATAATGCATCTAAAATCAGTTTAAATAATAATTAAATAAAGAACATTAACACGGTATAAAACCGAGCTGAATATTTAAGCTAATTTTTCAAGATTATCTAACTTGAGAACTGGAATAATTTAAAGATTATCCTTCTTATGCCCCGATTAAAAATATTCATCAAATTTCAATTATAAAGAGTCTATCTTCTTAACAAATTTAAGATGCTGGAAAAGATTATATATCTCAAATATTAATTCTATCATAGACAAGATAATCTTGTATTGTGGATTTAAAATAAGAATCTTTATACAAGTATATATATATATATATATATTCATTTATATTTTTGACTCCATACTTCTTAAATTATGGTTTTAAACCATAAACATAATTCTTTCAAAGAGAAAAGATATGATGCCAAAAGATAGGGTGTCATAAAAAAGGAACTTTATTTATTTGTTTTTGGAATTGCTAAGATTTTAAATGGATTTTCTAAGTTTATGCTAAGAAAGAAATACGGAGCAAAGAAAGTTTAGAAAGAAACGGTGTTTATTGTATTTCAAAGATTGCGTCTTTTAATTTCTATTTTAAAGCAATACATACTCTTTATCATTTTTTTCTTTCTAAAGCACGTGTAGATACATATATCTTTTCTTGATATAATTTTATTTTTCTCTTAGTCTAAATCGATGGATATCTCTAATAACCAAACAGATGAATCTAAATGTCTGTGTCATAAATATTCATGAAAGGAGGTATGAAAACACAGAAAAATTTCGAAAAAGGCTGATGCATCTTCTTCCAAATAATTAAAAGGAAAATGCACTGAATTCTTATTATTCTGAAATAATCCATATGTTAAGGGAAGATATTATTCAGAAGTTCTGGAAAGACATTAGGAAAGATAAATGTGTACTTAAATGATTAATATCTAGACTGTAAATAGGTTAATTATAGTTATAAATGTGAATGCAAAAATTTAAATAGGACATTTGCTAATAATGAAAAGAAGATACATGGTTAAATTTTTTAAACTAGTAAATAAAACATAATTATTTACTTATTAAGCATTGAAATTTATAATCATACCATTAACTCTTAACTGGGGATGTGCGGTCTGTGAGACCGCTAGCAATGGATTTTCTGTCACTCCTTTTCTATTTTTAGCTCAATTGAATGGATTGACCCTGTAGCTTCCTGTTTTGTGACCTTCAATACACGTGAACTTTTTCAACCGATTTCAGCAGTTGCTTTTTAAAATAATTCAGTTATCTCTTCGAGCGCAGTCTCTAAGATCGCATCTCCCTGTTAGTGTCCCAGTGGTAAACAAGGTTTAGCAGATGGCGCTAAAACTTGGGCCTCGAAATATCATCCAGTTTACTGATCCTATTATGAAGCAGTGCTCCAGACATTTTTAAATGAAGCATAAAGTGATTTTAGTGATAAGGATATGTATACAGAAGAGTTTTTCGATGAAAGTTCGCATTCAACTGATTTTGATATGTATGTTCAAACATAATTAATTTTTCTAGTGATAATGCATTTTGAAAAAATTATAAAATATATTAATATACCAAGAGATATATATACAGATTTATAGGTTGATTTTTATACTAGTTCTTTACCTGTATGCTTAAAATGCCCTAGAAAACCGTGCTATAAAAGTCACACAAGCCGATAAAAAAAGGGTCAATTTGTCATTGTCATTTTTTTTTTTCATATAAATGTTGAATTTTACATTATGTTGTCTTTTATATACCTTCATATACTGTAAAAATAAATATGGTTTAAAAAGTAAAAAGTAATATGTCTTTTCAAGAATATTATTTATTGTAACATGTAATTTGAGAATAAAATGTATTTTCCAACGCATTTACTTTTTTCAATGATAATATATTTTGAAAAATGTCTAAAACATATCTATATATCAAAAAAAATATATGCAAAATATATTGGCAATTTTTCATACTAATACATTTATTAGAAAATTTAATTTGAGTGTAAATGAAATGCGGTCTTCTAGACCGCAGCTCCCCAGTTAAGTCCTAAAATTTGACCTCCCCAGTTAAGGGTTAATTAATACCATTTGTCCTTTGCTCTCTTAAATGTAATTTAATGCAAAGTTATTCACCTAATAATAGGGCTTGTTTATTGTTCTTAAAATAAATATATACAATTGTTTTCAGCTGAATTTCCTCAAAAAGTTGATTTACATCTATTTACCATTCTGTAGGTATTTTTAACAATCAAAATTGAAGAATAAATAAATAAAAGACCAAAATGATGCCCCGTCTTGAATGGTGACCATCAGTTATCTCTCGAATGCAAAGGGTTAATTGTCTCAAAATAATTTTTCAGATTGAAAATAAACTCAAAAATGAGAATCATGCATTTGTTTCTTACCTATGACTTTTAAATATACATAATGGCTGATCGGTGGGTCAGAGCTAACTTGACATTCATACAATCCTTCGTCAGAAAGTTGAGGGTATCTGATTTGTAAAGTCCAATCCGTGGCGTATTCATTATATATTGTCTGAAATCTTGTGTCACTAGTATAGGTGTATAAACCTACCGTGAGTAAATGAAAATCCTTGAGCCGCAACCAAGATACCTAGTAGAAAAGAAATATTTTAAAATCTATTTTTATATATGCATACATAAGAAAAAGTTCATATTACATTAACGAATAGTTACTAAATTACATTTAACAAAGAAGCGTTGATTCGTGACAAGAATAATTTTTAGCTTAGATGTGCAGATGAAATTGTTATAACACTTTATTATACACTGGCAAAACATAAGCATCATCAAGGGAAAATTATTTTTTGGTTCACCCTGTTAAAAATTGTAAACCCTCTGTTAGTTTTTAATTATGAACCCGTCCGAGAAGCTTTAAAACATATACACCAAAATGTACCGACAAATTAGTAAACCTAGAAAAAAGTGTAAATAATAAAAATATACGAAAACAAAAGAAGGCTAAAAAATGTTATTACATTTGAATGGCAACGCCTTTTTTTAAAAACATGCATAAATATGAACCTTTTCTTACAATTTCATAACATAAAAAAAAAATCGGAAAAAAATGAAATTCAAGAAGTATATTAACCGTAATGTTATTTAAATAAATGTAATTATATTTGTTACTTTTCATATAAATAATCAATTAATGAATAAAGATAATTTTCATTCATCCAGTCATATTGACTTGCATATGAACAATCAGGCAGGCATGAATGCTGGATTAGTTTCAAAAATACCTTTTTCACTTTTTCAAACATAAAATAATTTGATTTATCATAATCTTGATGTCCAATTTTCGTAGAGATTACTAATTTTTTTTCCATATTAGTAAGAGTAACAGGAAAACCAAGCTTAGCTCAATAAGTTTTTTTTTTTTTGAGAAAATATTTAGATACGAATCACATATTGATTACATATGAATAGTTTTCGATTTTAACTACCTATGAACTGGTCATTTAAATAAAAAAATGATGAATGCATTTAGTTTAATATGTTACTTAAAACAATCTGCTATATTACAGTATTAAACTATTTTTAACTGAAAATTATGCATTCTTTATGGAAAATTATGCATTTATTTTTTGTTTGCTGCGGTTCAACATTTACGAAAAAAAGCATTTCAAACTCTATATTATGATTTATCTAGCTTAAACAAGATAAGCAAGTTCTTATAGGAAATGACATTTTTTTTTAAGTGACGTCTGGATTGACGTAATTAAAACTATCATGTCAGTAAAGAAATATAGTTCGGTGGAATATGCATTTTCTTCTAATCCAATCTCTCAGACACGCTTTTATATGCTTACATTTTACTATCCAATACATAAAATAATATATCCTTTGCTATGAATTTCTGGGCAAAAATAGCAAGGATTTATCTTTCAGATGGTATCGATTTAAGTTCAAAGAATCGATACAATCTTTCATATTTCTGACAACCAAAACATTATTATAACAGTGTACGCTTGTGAGCTGCTCAGAAAATGGTGCTTCAAAAAACCATTTTTCTTTGTTAGAGATGTGATTGGATTTCAGTGTTTGTCTTTGAGGGGATATATCAATATAAAATACAATCCGTATGATTTTCCGAACAGTTTTGTATAAAATTGCTTCACGTAATTTCATCGTTTTATATATTTACAATTTTTGTTTTAATTTTTTCGCAACGCATTTCTTAATGTATCTTCAATATAATTAGTATGTTCTCACTATATCTTTATATGTTTTTTAAAGGAAATTTAATCCAAACGGAGTCTGAAAAAATAATTTAAAATATAGTTGGAAGCAAATAATAAATTTTACGCATAACTAAATTTAATATTTTAGTTTACACATCGTTTCATAAAGCCACACATTTTTGGGTTTAATTAATTTAATAATGTTTAAAAAATCTTTGGAAAATAATAAATAACGTAACACTGGAACATTTTCCAAAGTTAAATATTGCTTTATAAATAATCTGCAGGTTATCGAATTACCATTATTTTTATTTTAGACAGTAAATTATGCAACTTCAACTAGCGAGGGTTTTCTGCTTTCAGTTTTTTTTTTTTTTTTTTTTTTTTTTTCTAATATTGTCTCGATATGGGACTTTTGATATTTTATATCATAGAGTATAAAACTGAGTATTTGTTGTTTGTATATTTCCTTTACACCGCTTAAATATAAAATATGTTACAAATCTGCGATTCTAATCTATGTATGATTGTTACATATTATTCGAATACACATATTACATAGTATGATTGTTACATAGTATTCGAATACACACAGTACATAGTATGATTGTTACATAGTACAATTCTAATCTATGTATGATTGTTACAGATCTACAATTCAATTCTATAAATTTAATTTCATTAAACTTAGAAATTTGTGTTTTTCTGTTATTACATTATATAGATATGGCTGGATAAAAAATACTCTATCTTTTCAGAGACTTAGATCAAAATATGGCAGATCATTCGTATTTCTCACCACATTTTATGACTGTAACTCTTTGAGGTTTTGAGTAATCATGCTGAAACATCCAATGACAAAGAAACATTTCTGACAGGAAGTTTTTAATGTGGAAATTAATTAAAAATTCCGAAATTAAATTTCTTAAAGATTGCATTTTTTTCCTTCATCTTTCCTAATTGGCGAAGTAAAACAAAATGAATTTCTGACAATTCAACTCATATGACTCAACTCAACTAAAGTAGTAGATGATAATAAAATACTCTTAATTCATTTTAAAATCAAGATGACTGAAGCCTCATAAAAAAATAAATTAAAAAACCCTTAGTTATTAGTGATATTTGTCGTCTTTAAGTTTAAAAGATTTTTTTTTTCACTTTTGATTTTCACAAATTTTAAATTTTCTCTGAATATGTTTTTTTTAAAAATTTTTTTATTTATTATTATTATGACTTTTTTTCGGTCCTTCCGTATTTTTTTTTTTTTTAGCTAAATTAGTTTTTACATAATTTATTTTAACTATGCATAACGATAAAAAAAATCAAACTACAATTTCTTCATCTTAATGAAGAGAACTTGCCTCGTTCTTTTAGAAATAATTCATATTTAAATAAAAAGAATTTTGAACAATCACATTCTTTCCGAAATGCTGCAAAGGATTCAAACAGATAAAAATTTTAAAAATATTGCAAAAAAAAAAAAAGAGAGAGAGATAGAGAGAGGTCAAATAATGATTTAAAATAAAAAGCCTTCCAATTTTGGGTAACAAGAGCAGGGAGGTACAACAACCTTAGTGGTTTATAAAATGTCACTTTATTCAAAAAAGAATCACAAATGTTTTCAAAAAATGTATTATCTCTCTATATATATATATAATGCTAATGTCCGTGGCACAGAAATAGTTCTCTTTACATATTGTCGAATGGCAACAGTCAAATGCAAATAAATTATTATACAAACGTTTCAGATGGCTTCATTGATCGTTTTTACAACTCTACTTAATTCAATGCTAAAAATGGAGCTCAAAAAAATTGCTATACATTTTCTGTATAGGATTCCTCAAAGACTACTCCATCTGAGAAAACAAGATGAAAAAAAAAAAAAGATTAATAATAGTCGGCAAAGTTACATCGGATGCAGAAACATACTTGACCATTGCCGGGTGGGTAACTATTAGAATTTACTTAGGAGAATTGAAGACCACATTTTACAAAATTATTACCTCACAAAATTAAATTTTGTATTATATTAACAAGAAAAAAAATAATTTTTTACTGATATCAATTTATGTTGTTACTTATGCACTTATCATAGACAACCCCGCTAACGAAGTCAACGATTTAAGTCGAGTTTTGTGCAATAAGCTTCTGAGGGTAAAGGCCCCTAAACACCCCAAGGCAGAAGTCTGACTTCTAGCTCATATGAAGATGCCACTCACACAATCGTTTGCACAACCCCCTTTTTACAGGGAGCGCTCTTTCACTCGCTTCACAGATAGAACACAAGGGGGAAAATAACCATTCCCGAACCGAGACTCAGAAGTTTGCGCTACCCGTAGGCCAGGACGTCGGCGATATCAATTGTTCTATATCATATCGTTTTATTATTATTATTATTATTTTTAATACACTTTCTAAATGCAGTACAAAATACATGCATCGACTTTTAATGTTATGATGAAATTCAATTAATCCAAGAAAATATTCATTCGCGTGCTTTTTTCTAATTTTAAGATTAAGATTTAAAAATGCCTTTTTTTTACATTAAGTAATATTTTACTTCCACTTTTATTTCGTAGTATAGACATTTTTAATTTGCGCACTTTATAATTTGTTCTGACTTATTCAGTTCATGTTTTTTTTTCGTTTTATCGAATAACAAGACGAAATTTGAAACAAAAAATTGCATATGCATTTCACAATAATATTTAGCATTCTAAAAAGTCAATAACGTGTCATCAATATTCTGGTGAACAAGCTGATCATCAAGGCTGGCGTGGCTAATGCTATCTTATGAGATTCAGTGGTGATATTCCTTCACTTAAATAAATGCATAAAAAAAGGACAAACTTACGAGATCGAAATAAGAACAACTCTGGACGGCAAGCATACGCAGTTTCCCAACGATAAGGTTATCAGGAAATTAATCTAGACATGCTGCTATAGCATCTTCTTTAAAAATAGAAGAGTTATTCTTTGACAGAAGTTCAAACTATCGATAAAACATTCAAATGGCGGCATGTGAAATACTGGCCATGGTACCTTCAGATATTTTGATTGAAATGACCTATCTATAAAATAAAACTTTCAATTTCCTATTTCTTTCAGTTCTGTATCACATAAGACAATTTTATTCCTTGTGTATCGACACTGGAAATACATAATCGTCACGTTTCAATACATTTACTACTTCTACGGATTTGACCAAAACAGTTCCGAGCAAACATCTATTCGATTTTTATTTTTTTTTTGTCTCAATTCTAGACTCGCCAGTCCTTTGACAGGATAATTTTTCTTTCCTATTTCCCTTTTGGGAAATTCAACTGAAAACAGACATTCATGAAGTGGAAAGAAGTCAGATCGGAGAAGAAATATCCACGCGTATATATCAAATGAGTGAAAGCTTACGCGAGTGATGTGACGTTCGAAATCCTTTCATGTCGCCATCTGTAGGTGACGGATGAATTATTCCGAAAGAGAGTCCTATCTTTCCACAGATGTTCCTTTATCTGTCCGCTTCGTTATTGCAGACAGATGGGACAGGAAACACTTTTCGCGTCAGATGTGTATCTAATGGGTTTTTTCTGTGTTAACGCAAATGTGTTTCGTTGATGGTTATCAAGTAACGAGGATAAACATCCTCATCCAAACCTTGTTACATTTTTACAAACGTAGGTTTTTTGACCAATCTATACATACTTTAAATTGAAGGATTTCTTAGAATTCTACATGAGTTCCCAACCTTCTCAATATAATAATTGCATTGAATTATAAATTACTAAAACATGTATTTAACTCAAGATAAATATCAATTTTAAAAAAATCACAAAATCACATTAAGTTAAGTAACCTATTTATCATTTCATTTCGTATACTTATTTAAAAACATTAAATGCCATGCACCATTTAAATGAGATGTAAAATAAATTTATATGTCAAAATGTTATAAATGACAATTTTTGAACTCGGAAAAAAAAATGATATTTGCAAAAAAAAAAAAATAAAAAAAAATCAGTATTTGTAGAATAATACTTTATCTAAAAGCTATATTAAAGGTAAACCTCGAAGCAGATTATGAAACAATATTACTCAAAGCATTTATGCAATTTCTCAAAATGGCATAAACATCTAAGCTTAAACTCGTTAATTTCCTATTTATAAAAGTTACATTACGATTATTTAACATTTATAGAAATTTAAATTCTGAATCTAAAACTAATGCTTTTCACTTGTAATTGTTGCTTTGCTTGTAACTGTACTATATTTTACACGTTTTTTTTTTTTTTTTGGAAGTAATAGATGGAATTCATAGAAGTCTTCATTTTTTGATATTTTACTACACGTTAAAAATCTTTGGACATATGTCTAAAACTTTCTACTGTGACCTTTTAATGAATATTTCATGATTTTCAAAAAAAAAAAAAATGTTTAATTTCTCCGCTATATATATATAATATATATATAGCGGAGAAATTAAAAAAAAAAAAAAAAAAATTTTTTTGGAAAATCAGGAAAAATTTAGTAAAAAATCACAGTAGAAAGTTTTAGACATATGTCCAAAGATTTTTAACATATGTCCAAAGTGTTTTTTTTAACTGACGGTACTGAGAGACCTATGTAGCTCGAACTATCATCTGCTAAGCCACCAAATTTTGTACAGTAACTATTGACGACATGGGAAAAAGAAATCCGCGAAAAAAGAAATTAGTTTGAAAAGTTGTCGATAGGGAGAAATGTAGCGCTTTTGATTTAAATTTTAAGTTTAACTGCATGATAAAACTTTAAAGAGCTACAGTAAACAGATAAATGAATAAAAAAGGATTAATTTTTCTACAATTGTGTTTTATTTGAAAAAATAACTTCTGTAAATGGTTACAAATGTAAAAAGGAGATTCTATTCGACTTCCTTTTTATTCTTTGTTCTTTTGATAGATATGTTTTTTTGATAGATGTTCTTTTGTTTTAATTCAGTAGAATCGCTTTCCCGGGGAAGACATCGGTTTTTTTCAATATGACCTTCATTTTCTTGGACTAAACATTACTTTCTGTATACCGCATTCTCTACAGCTGAATACAACATTTCACGAGGCATGTTCATAGCAGTCCGTGTTATGTTTTCCTTCAAAACTGATAAGTTCGAAACTCCAGTCTCAAAAAAGTATGGTCCGATGACAAAATCTGCTGTAAAACCATACCAAACAGTTACTTTTTGAGAAGGGAGTTGGATTTCTTGAAATGCATTGGGTTGTTCAGATGCCCAAATTCTAGAATTCTGAGTGTTCACAGTCCGATTCAAATAAAAATAGGCCTCAACACTCCAGAGAATTAATTGTCCAAGGCCAAGCCTCATCGACCTCCATCCTGGCAAGAAATGTCAAAGCAAAGGTTAATCGAAGATCATAATCTGTAGGTTTTAATTCATGCAAAAGGCTAATTTTATATGGATAAAATTGAAGAATTTTTCTTAAAACTTTCCATTCTGTTGAAGCACTAACATTCAGTTACCGGGCAACTCCTCGTGTACTGCTATTAGCAGCAGTACACGTCTGATTTCTTTCAGCCATTGCAGTTGCAACAGCTGCGATCGTATCCTCCGATACCTGTTTCCGTCCTCTACCAGGCCACCTGTTTATGGCGAGAGAACCTGTTTATTCAATTTTTTTAATTATTGCTTTCACTGCATTAATTTATAGAGGACCTTTACGTAAATTGTTCCGATTTCTAAATTCGCGAAGAGCGGCCGCTGCAATGGATTGATTAAGATAAAAGAGCTTCACAAATAATGCACGCTGTGCTAAAGTGAGACGCATTTTACAAATCAACTGATATTTGAAATGATTTTCTATGCTTCGCGTCTTTTTATAACTGAAAATATTGGCGCTGATGTCGACTACATAATCGGGATTTTGCATTTTGCAATTTTCCCTCGTGTTTTATGCAAAACTTTAGTTGTCTTAAAGTGTAAAGCGCCACATTTTCCCCTGTTAGAAACTTTAGGAATTTTTTTCGCTGATTCCTTTATCCCACGTCGTCAATAGTTCCCGTACAAAATTTAGTGGCTTTGCTGCAGGTAGTTCAAGCTACAGAGTCTCTGAGTACCGTCAGTTTTAAAAAAAATACATCCTTATATATTTTGAACCATTCAATATTACTCCACGATTATTTTGACTTTGTAATTTTCAATACAATTTCAAAGAAATTTATTGACATTTATGCTTTATACTAAGTTGAAAGTTAAAATATTAAAAGGGTTTACAACAATTTATTTTTCAGTTTTTCTGAATGGGATTTCTTTTAATTTTTGCTGTAATAGCTATGCGCAATGACGTTTCCATACGGATTTGAAATAGTAAATGAAAATCAGATTAAACATGTCATTTACAATCAGTTGGATTCATCAAGTTCGTAGATGGATTCATCGAGATTAGATTCCAAGATTCATCAGTTGAATTCATCAAGTTCGTTCGAGGGATGGTTTCATGATTTTAGATTCTGTATCAGAATTATATCTTTACGTTTCAATTAAAAATCTGCATTTTAACTAAAATATCAACTTTAATAAGGTAAAAAAAAAAAGAAGAATCTAAAAAGTTTATTGAAATTCATTTTCTATTTCGTGAATGCTTTCGGAATATTGAAATTTAACGCATAAATGGATAGTATATTTAAATATTTACTAAGCAATATCTAATATATAAAATATTATATAATATTATATTTCATCACACCTTTTCCATCTGCTGTAGCATCGTGCAATTTTTAACGCACTGAAATCTAAATACTTAAGTTTTTTTTATATATAAAAAATGTTTCTAATTTCATGAAAAACTCACACCAGTTTTTCAATTAGTTCATTTAAAGAAGCTTAAGAACATAACATTAATCAGAAACACTTCATTACATCGATGGAGCAATGATGATGATTTTTTAAAAAAAATGTATAGTTAAAATTTAATATCCTGTTTAAATAAATATCATTAATCACAATAAATCCTTAAACGTAAATCAAATCATAAACGTAAATCAAGCAAGTAGTATTAAAAACAGTTTAATTATGAAAAAATTTAGCTTAAATATGAAATATCTGAATCATAAATTCCCAAATGGATTCGTGCATTAAAAAAAAGTTTCTTTTTAAGTAACTATTTCTTTTTTTAATATATATATGCTTAAAAAGAAAAAAAGATAGAAATCACGCGAAAAACACATTTGGATAAATTTATTTTATTCCACTGTAATCCGATACCATCTAACCTAAAACATCGTTAAGAAGTCACGGCAAATGCGGTTTTCTGTGCACAGAGATTAGAGAGAACCTCCTTTGGGACTAATCTGGCTTAATAGGGATTAACGGAGTTCGCTTCCTAATGGATATTTATTGAACTACTTTTGTGGCGTTACCCAATCGGTTAGTAGTGAGATAAAGCGTGGAACATTTCTATTCGACAGCTTTTGCTACACATACATGAATAAAAATTGTATAATCTTTTCCCAAATGGCGCCAGTTGGGAGGATGTAAGACATTAAAGAATTCTGGTTAAAAGATGCAGAAAATAAATAACGTATTTTTAAATTCTTGATCAGTTTTTCTTCTATTATAAAATTCCATTGGGTTTCAGTAGTTAAATCTTGAACACACTGTTACAAAAAGGTTTCCTCCAATAAAAGAAGAGAAAAAAAGTCTCATTTTTTCTAGAGAATTTCTAACCATTCTTCAATAATTCATTTATAGTAATTTAATTTATAACTAAACATTGATTCTTCAATCATTCATTTAAAGTAATATAATTTATAATTAAATGTTGATTAGATTTCGCATTCATAGCATTAAAGACTTTGTACTATTAGAAATTTCTTTTACACGCGAAATATTACAAAATATGTATTATTGCTCATTAGGTTTACTTTTTTGTGGGGATATATTCTAGTTGTTCTCTATCATTCAGTGGACAAGTTATCTTTTATATCCTACTGATTTACTCCATTGGTAATGACTAGATCTTCTGTTAAGAGAAAACTATAATAGTAGTAGGAAAAAGCAAACCGAGTCTCGTTTTCGTTCAATGAAAAGTACATTCGTATCTCCCATTATAATGTTTGATAAAAAATATTTTTTCAACTTAAAAAGTAGAATTTAGAGAAAACTTCAAAAACTCTGACACATTCTCTCACACTCTTTCTTTCTTCTAGTTAATATTCAATCAGTTTCTGTTCAATCCAATAATCCATATCATAATATTATTCATTAAATCAATAATATTAATACAAGATATAGATAACTCTATAAGATTCATTAAATCAAATTTCATCTTTTTATTGAATAAGGCGAATTCTAAAATGTTAGCATAATAACAAGATTGATAGTGAAATAAAAAGTTTTAAAAAAATCACTCTTCTGGAAATTAGATTCTTTAAACAAAAGATAAAAAAATGATTTAAAAATAAAAGTGAGCATATTTAATTAATTCAATTAAATTCCATAAATACAAAACAAAACGTTCCTATAAATCTGTTCCAAAACATTGCAATCGCTTCTATTGAACTTATCTAATTCGAATGAGTAACATTTGCATCAAAACTTGCAAAATTAAAATTCTGCATAACTTTAAATATATATATATAAACAGTATGTTATTAATAAACTTGCATTTCAATTAAAACTTTCCATATTTAATTTTATTTATTTATTTTTAAAAGCATTGATTTTTCTACTGCATTATTTTACAGTAAAAATAATTTATTTTCATTTTTGGAATTGATAATCTTGAAAAATAAAATTTGTTTTTCCTTCCCATTTAAATTTTATTCATTTGATGTACGACTATAAGTATGAAACTAATTCCACTGTAAATTTGACACATACGCAATATCAATGCAAAACATTTGATTTTTCTTTGGTGTCTCGTTGTCTTATGACTGCGATTCAAAATGTAGAGATTCATTTCAAAACAGTCGATGTGCAGTTTTAAGTAGGGACTGCAATTAACTGCGTTATTTTATTTGCTTACACCCCTTTTCGCAAAATGCATATCTATTTTTTTTTTTTTACGTATAAAATAAAAAAATCCAAAGAATTTGCTTGCTGAATAAATTAAAACAATCTTGTATCAAATGAAAAAAAAAAAAAATACCCAAGCTTAAATCGCAATTTCACGGAATTTTAATGGATTCAGAGGACAATGAAATAAGCAGCAGTAAGAATTCCCAGAAAAAAAAAAGCAGAACAACTTTCAAAGGGACGTCTGTAATAACAAAACAGGATTTTCAATTGTGTCTCTTTATTCTTCGCCCAGTATCAAGCAGCTACAACTAGTCATTCCAGCCACTCTCTGAGCTCGAATAAAAGAATGCCGAAACCCGAATCTTCTGTCAGGTAAATGGGACTTCGGTCTTTTTTGTCGCTCTTTGTTTTCTTCTAAAAGAGAGCTTTTATTTGGACTTTTGATCTTCACCAAACGAATGTGGACGACACCCCGAGAAACACAACGACATACCTTTTCGCTAGGATGGACGGTGAAATGTGATTGGCCGAAGATTGCCTCTTTCGCTATTTCCCGCGTAATCTTCTATTGCCGCAGAAGGAATGCGACCGATAAATTATTCTTCTGTGTGTATTCGAAACTTGCTAGGGCAGCAAAGAAGAAGGAAAAAAATTGGAAGAGAATTTCGGATATAAGAGTTTTTGAGCTTGAAGTAACGATGAGTGGTAAAAAACAGATAAAAAGAAGAGCCTCCAGAGATTGCCAGAAAAAACAAAATGGTAAAAGATCCTTTTCAAATAGAATCGAACTAGTTCCAGTTAACTGAAAGTTGTAAGAAAAGGAGTTGTTATCATTTTACTGTTTGCTGCGTTATTTGAGCTCTGAATTAATTCTTGACAAACTATATTTTTATTTTATTAATGAAATTTGTGATGGAATTAGCATTTTAACTTAAACTACAAAATATTACATAAGTTAAGCGATATTTTTACGATTCATTTACAAATAAGGAGGTATTTTTACATTATATATATATAAATTATTGCTTGTTGTCACATTTTCCTGGATATATAAAATATCGCAACAAATAATTTGTTGAAAATATGCAAAATAGCCAGAATCTATGAAAATATGAATAATTACATATTAATACTAGAGGCAAATTCACTAGCATCAATAACAGCTTGTCACCTATGAAACATTTCTGCAAGGCAATAAGAGTTTGGATGAAGGACAAAGGGATCCCCTATTCTTTTTCAAGCTGGAAGATATTTCAACGACATTCTTTACATATCTTCCAGCAAGACGACGTTTCAGTTCGGTCCATACCCACTTGATGAAGTTCAGGTCTGAGGATTGGCTTAGTCAGTCAAGGAAGATCACATGACAGCGGATGAACCAAATCTGGATATGGTTCGGATCATTATCCAGGAAAATGCATTCGGACACATGGCGCTGTCAAGAATGTCATCATACAGAAACTTATTACCGATTCCATGAATCTACCTCAGGGGATTCATAGCAATGTGAGAAAACATTCGCTAACCAAAGAATTTCCATTCACATGCTTCATTGTTCGAATTTGGTACTTTAGGTTGAAACGGGTGTCTTAGGGACAACGGCTGCATTCCATCTTTAACAAACAATATGTATTTGCTTCCATCACTACATCTTCTCACTTTTTTAATACAGTTCTTGTGAAAATTTCACATTTCACGCATCTTCGTCCATTTCACGCGTCTCGAGATTCTTCCTAAAGATCATCAGTTTCTTGACTACCGTCTTCCACTCAATCTGATTACTTGAAGCCTACACCTGATAGTAAAAATAGAGGGTTTTGAGTTTTGAGGTCATATAGCCTCCAGGCAGCGATTGGCACATGAAAAGGAGTTACATTCCTGTGGGAAAGATGGCTGGATTTAGGAAACTTCAGTACTTCTCTATGATCAATCTATCTATTGAACTAATATTTCATTCTCCGATATATTGAATTAGTTCTCAAGTTCGAGAAGAGTGCTATCATCAGCGCATGTATTAACTAGGGCATCCTCTTGCTGAGTGGTCGAATGGTTAGTGTCAAGTTAAGACTCCATTATGAGCAAAAATAGAGAAAGTCTAAGCAAAAAAATAAAGAAGAATCCTAAAATAAAACTGGAAATAAAAAAAACCCCACCTACAAACGTAATGAAATTTCAAGTTTTTCAAATCTTTGAAAATTATTACTGTAGTTACCTGCAGTTAGGTTTATGATAGTTCCATAAATGTGGAATCGTCATTAAAATTCTACTCAACAATTTAAAATAATGTCTAAAAACAAAGGAAATGTCCTTATATTCAAAAAAAAAAAAAAAAAAAAACATACACTTGACAATTCTTTTTTTATGAGTATATTTGGTCTTTAAGCTTTTTTTTCAATTTATTTTGTGGTTTAAATTTCCTTCAATTGCCAAATATTCGGCATAAGTCAATGCAGCAGAAATTAAACAATTAATAACGTTTCCATATAAATAGAATGTTCTCTAGCTACTAGTTTTTATTGAAGGCAATACCACAAAAATACATTTTAGAAAGATTTTTTGTTTTGTTTTGTCAACTAAAAAGGCTGAGGTACACAATGGTATGTTTGAATAATATATAAGATATAGCCAAAAATTAATAACAATGTTTCACTTAATATTTTTTCCTCCTCGTACAGACATTCACAGAATTAAAGCATTGCCTTTGAAATCATGTTCACTAAAAAATTTGTTTTCTGCAAAAAAAATGTCACAATGTTATTTCTAAACGGAATCTTGCAATAATAAATTTAAACCAGTTCTACTCCAATTAATTAATTATAAATTTTGTACTTGCTTCTGAAAATATTCAAACAAATATTTAACACCATCTACCAGTTTAACAAGATTGTTAGTAGACCTATATGTAATATGTTTGCTATCAGATTCGAGAATAAGATTAGATGTTTCACTGAAATAATCTTAATGGAATATCAATTCCGAGATTTTGACTTAAACAATCTGAATCAATAAGCGACGAAACATTTCTAATTCAATTTTAAACTAACGATTTAAAACTTTCCCGTATGTTGTCTGCGCACTGTTTGCCGGAGGAACAAAATAAAATGAAGAAGCTAAGGCAAATGGTTCTGTCGGTTTGTCGTCTTAAAAGCAATTGATTTCCTATAATACTCTCCGTTCTGTCACCAGCGAAGAAAGATTCCTACGCCAGTGTGATTGATTACCTCAATAATAAATTATTTTTAACGTTAGCGTCTGAGACACGCATTGGATTTTCTGTACTATCTAAGGCTTAGAAGACGTTTCCAAACGATAATCCGAAGAAATGTAACAGCGTCAATCTTTATTAAATAATAAATATAGAGAAATGATTTTGCTCAAGCATAGCCGAAACAAAGACGCGTCTATTAATACATTTTATAACATGAGTTAAAGTGTATACATTTGATATGCACACGTCTATAAGTAATATAAACATGATTATAGAGGTTTATTAATGTTCATATTAAGAGAATGCAAAACAATAACATAGTGATGAAAGAAATATTGAAGATAATGTATCTCTCCTTGTATCTTAGGAGGGGATTTCAGAACGCTTATGGCTTCTTTGGTAGAAAAATGTTATGAGGAAGCAAAAAAAGTGTATTTTTGTATTTAAAGGCATTTAAAAAAGTATCTTTTGTATTTTGTCCGACCGAAACAATGTGTATTTTGTCCCTGATATAGCGATATATTTATTCTCACTATATAATTGATATGAAATGCCGATAATCTCCTAAGACGAGATAATATAAGGAAGCAGAAAAGTAAATAGTTCTCGTTAAGAACTTTTTGTTGAATTACTTGAATGGAATGAAAGCAGGGTGTCCTATCAAGCCTACTCAAGCCAAATTCTTGCTTAGAGTACACTCTATAAACCAAAATTTTAAAGAAAATTGTAAAAAAAAAAAAATTATGATATCACATTCGGTCAAAAAAAAGAAAAAGGATATGTATACAGATACAGGTGTTACATACAGATGTTGATGCTTCAGATTAATGATTTGAATATAGATGCACAATAAGCAAGTGCATGTATTAATTATTATGTATTAGATTACTATTGGAGTGCAAATGATTGACTGTAACAAAGTAAAAATCGCAATATTCATGAATGGAATACATCAACACTTTGTAAAGAATATTGGTAGCTACAAGTCGCAGCATTTTAAATACGTTTCAAACGGCTTGGCATCATTCCATGAATGCCTCGATATGTGCGGTGGACATTTTAAACATCTTCGGTTTCAAACACAAGTAAATGCCGCTGTCCGTATTTCCAATAAAGATTTTTTTTCCTTATACAGTATTTGATGTTATAATTTTCTCTCCCATTTTTCTTAAAGCTATGTTCGTAGAAGTATAATTCTCTGGGCAGTATTTATGCACTTAAAGCAAAGAATTTGGCTGTGCAGAGTTTTGGCAGCTTTGGTGGGCAAAAAAAATATTAACAGTCCATTTGATAACACATATGTTTACCTATTCTTATTTTTCCTCCTTAGCTGTAAACCTAGCTATTACAAATCAGTTGATGTAAAAAGAATTTGGAATAAATTAAGGTGACTGAGGCAAATATATAAAGATTTCTGTATGGGAATCAAATCCTCTTTCTTAAGCGGTGCAGTATCCATGCATATGCTGCAAAGAAAATTTACAATATCAAAAAAGGTAATAAAGCATAAATCCAATTTTTTCAGTACAATATTTGTAAAAATAATTTGAAATTTTAATTTGAACAGGAAAAAAAAACCCTATTATTATGGCTTACTACACTATATTTCTTTGGCAAAATTAATAAGAACAACATTTTAAGGCAACGTTTTAATATTTTTCAATTACTGCAGTGTAAGCGTCTGCATGAATTCGTCTTCAAGTTATATTTTCAGCATTTTAACTCACCTAATGAACATTAAAAATTTGCAAATCAATATAGAAAAACGGCGGTTGAGGGCTCTCTCTCTATTATTATTATATATATGTGTGTGTGTGTGTTAAAATCTAAATTAAACTGAATTAATTTCCTAATTTTTATCTCAATTTAGCTCATATTTTCATTCTAAAATATTCTCTTATTTCGTGATTCCATCCCACTTTTTCTATTTAATTAAAGAAACAAAAGGATACTCATCTGGCTGTCTGGCGGTCAGTATGCACTTTACTATGTGTGGGGTAACGGATGCCGTTACATCTCTTCGGAATGCCTATTACCATGTGAGGGAAAAGGGGAAATGTATTGATATATATCATTTAACAACTTCTTTAATATTCTCCAGATTGAGGCTATGATTGCGTTGCTAAATCCTTCTCATAAACTAATTCCAACCGGAATGTATACAGTTATACCTGTACAATGCAGCCATCTCTTTAAGCAATTCAGTATCGGCATGAAATCTAAACGAATAATTTTCACAATTGGAAAGCATCTTTTGAATTTTGTATTCAAAATTTTAAACATTTTTTAACCTGCATTAAATTTGTCATCGCTACAGTGAGTTTTCCCCCCACATTTTAAAAGTTAAGTTGTTAAGAAATAATAATATAAGTTAATATGGAAAAAATAACAATGCCGTACTTTTGAACTTAAAGAACATTTGTGCATATTTGATTCGTCTAGGATATTAGGTGAGTTATTAAAATACCTGCTTTGTTAGTCTGATCAAATCTACGAAACCGAAGATAATGATGTAAAATAAGAAAGAAAAAAAAGTTGAAAGGTCTCATCCAATTAATTGGTTACGATAAATTAAAAAGTAAACACTGAAATTTTTTCGCATTACATTTATCCAATTAGCCAGAAGAATTTACTAAATAAAACATTCTGATCTCTTTTTTAAATCATGAAAGATTAATATTCTTATTCTTTCAATTTCTAAGTGCTATCATATTCTTTCTAAAATCTCCAGATAAATCTACCGATATTTGAAGACAATTAAAAAGTGCAAAAAAGAAAAAAAAAATATCTATGATGCAATAAAATAATTACATTTTCCCAATTTCCAGTTAAATCTCTCTAGAGTAAACATTCAATCAAACACACATTCCTAAAGAATAACTCCCAAATTAGAATTTTCAGCTGAAAATATAAACGAAAGACGGAAAGAGGAAAACAGAAGCCAGAAAAAATAATACTAATAATTCGGAAACGGCTGGAGTGAAGATGATTGCTCTGGTGCTTAACAGATATTGGAATCGCAAGCATTTCGAGCAGAGTTTAAATTAGAAGAACAGATAATTAAAAATATTCCCATGAGTCGAGTGCTAAAATTGACACAAGAATGGTCCAGGTCAGTCAACCTTTATTTCTTCTTCTCTTCAACAACGCATCGTATTTACTGACGGGTTTGGCTATAAAAACAGAGCTATTTTGGTCCGAAAGTCGAAGCGAATTCTTTTTTGGCAGCCATCTCTTGCCTTCGAACTACCAACTCATTGATGGTGCTTTTTTACTCACTTTCTGAAAAGGTAGCCGAAGTGGTGCCTGCACTCCTGACAGTTTGATTGTTTTTGAACAATATAACCGCCTCCGACGTGTAAAATTTAACCCGTGGGTTTTTATGACCTTAACAAATGATATTCTATATATTGTTTTCTTTTCTCTTCCTGGTACTTCTTTCCCTACCCCTCAGTTCCTACCCCTCCCCCTTTTTTTTTCTTCCGGTTGACTTTAAATTCCCCTTCTTCTCGAGGGAAGATATAAAGGGGAAAAAGGGGGAATTTTGTTTTCTTCTTTGCCTACTAAATATTTGCTTAGATGGTTTGTTGCAGTTAAAACGTACGTATCTTTGTTTTTGCTCACAGCGTAAAAACATATGCAAATTTACACGACCTTGTATATCAGCTGCAAGAGCGGCAAGAACAACGAGTTTGAATTATATATATATATTTCCTCGCAATTCTGTCTCAAGGAAGTAGTGACAATGTTTATCTCTGCTGATGTTTACACGTTGCACTACTAAGTGCGGATAAAATGTATGAATAAATTATACTGTATATGTTAGCGAACATATTCCGCCTGTTTTCTTTCAGTTGGATTTAGAAAGCAATAGACGAATAAAGCTGAGTTAATTATGTGCATTTTTAAAGTCAGTGGATAACTATACTTGTGCCAAAATATTTTGTTCAAAAGACGAAAAGAGTTTGGATATACTTTAAGGAAAAGATTTGCTCATTTACTTGCATATGCATCTATGTTTGCATTTAAAGAAAACTAACTTTTTTTATGATATGGATTATGGTATTTTTTTTCAATCAGACATAATTTAATTTTAGAGTAAATTCAACATTAGTAAATGTTACAACAAATGCTAACATTTAGTTTAAAAAAATATTAAATTTTATGAAATCAACGACTGTCATTAATAAATAACCAGACGAATTTTAATCTTAAGAAATACATACATTTACAAGTATCAATTATTAACACTTTCTTAATTATCATTGAAAGAAAAGATGTAAACAGAAAACTTTGGATTTATTTTTATTTTTTGATCGAAGCTTTAAGATTTCATTTCAACAATTAGCTTCCTGACATAATTTTAATGAAGAGATGAACTCACTAAAGTAGCGAAAACTCATGAAGAATATTTGCTTTATATATAATAGATACATCAAACTAAATCTGTAAAATTTGCTCGACTTTTATACAACAAACAAATTGTAAATTGTTCTAAAGATCTAAAGAAATCATTTGTGATGTTAAAAAAAAAAAAAAAAAAAAAAAGGACATTTAAATTCTCAGAATAAATTAGATTTGTAAGCTGTGGACAAACTATTATATATATTCAAAGTTATATAAAGAACCAAAAAAATATTATCATATTGTATAAAACAAGAAAAAAAACTGTAAGCCTTATGTGTTTTAACAATTGAAATCGTGAAAATTTAGATCGTGCAATAAAAATCGGAATTAAATATAACCTTTGAGCTCACTACAAATCAGCCAATAGGATCAATTGACACATTTTTTTTTTTTTGTTTTTTAACGTAGTGTCTATTCCATTTTGTAATCCATTCCTCATTTCTCAAAAGAATGCAAAGATGATTCATTATAGGTTCAGATAAAGAAAAATTTGATTATATGTGCATTTATTTTTGTTTCGTCGTATATCTGCAAATTGATATCAAAACCATTTTCTAGCAGTGGCAGAATATTAATCGATACTCAGTTTAAAAGAAAAAATGCCATAATGCATCATCATCCTATCAATTGAATGAAACTAAGAGAAGTGAAAATTTATTACTAAAATAACCGCAACTAAAAATAATAACATAATTTCTCTCTCACACATTTTATTAACTATATTAAGTTAATGTCTTGTTTAGTGTTAACTGATTTTTCTTTGACCCGAAACGAGTCATTTTTCTAATCTGAATTTATCAATGATTGCTGAAACGTTTTCTAATAAAAATCCAAAATTTGGCTTTTTCCAGTTAAAAAAAATCATTTAGATTAAGCATGTCCTATACTCACACACAAGGTGGAGTTTTGGATGAATTGAGTCTCGAATTCGAAAACCTTCTTTCTTGTCTACTGTAATCCCGGAATGATTAACGTGTATATTGTTTTAGAAAATAAAAAGCCGGCGTCCTGGCATAGGGGTAGCGCGTCTTCCCCGTGATCTGGGCGTCCCGGGTTCGAGTCCCGGTTTGGGCATGGTTGTTCTTCTGTTGTTCTATCTGTGAGATGTGTGAATGTGCCCTCCTGTAAAAAGGGGTTGTGCAAGCGAATGAATGATGCGTGAGTGGCAAAGTCGTACTCTTGGCCCTAGTTGGCGCTGCTATAAAAAATAAGAGACGTTCCCCTCAGGCTTAAATCGCTGTCTTCGTAACAGCGGGCTTGTCAGTGGCAAGTGCCATAAGAAACAAACAAACAAACAAACAAGAAAATAAAAATCGTATAAATATAAATGAGCAATTTTTATATATACATAAATTTATTTATTCCGTATATCTTGGAAACGGCTCTAACTATTTGCATCAAATTATATAATTAAATAAGGTTTTTCCTTTTAAGTTTATCTGTATGAGTGTATTTCCTGAATCAACGCGATTTTACAGACAAAAAACTTTCTCTTATAACTAACTATCAAAATAAATGTATTCAACTTCCGCTTCGAAACGTGGGCAGTTCAGTGATCAGAACAATAGGAATGACACGTGTAATGCGGATCCTTGGTTCGAGTCGCATTTTTTTTTTTTTTTACTTGTGTATTTATATTTAATTTTTTTTCTTTTTAAGTTTATCTATATAAGTGTATTTACTAAAATAAACGCGATTTTGAGCTATATATATATATATATATATATATATATATAGAGAGAGAGAGATAGATAGATAGATATATAGCTAATTATTAGAGCCTTTTTCTTCCGCTCTCATACTGACAATGTAACATAGCGCCATCTCAGACCCGGTTCCACCATGGTAAAACTGAATGTACAAAAATATTATGATAGTAAACTGCAAAATGAATACTGTAATATAGCAGACTGTTTTAAATAACATTTTAAACTAGTGTATTCATGATGGTTTTTTTTTTTTTTTTTTTTTTTTTTACTTAAATGGCCAGTTTATATGTAGGTAAGATTGAAGAATATTCATATGTAATCAGTATGCGATTTGTCATTAAATATTATCTCCAAAAATTTGTGCGATTTTTTTTTTTTTTTTTTTTTACTTAAATGACCAGTTTATATGTAGGTAAGATTGAAGAATATTCATATGTAATCAGTATGCGATTTGTCATTAAATATTATCTCCGAAAATTTGTGCGATTTTTTTTTACTTAAATGGCCAGTTTATATGTAGGTAAGATTGAAGAATATTCATATGTAATCAGTATGCGATTTGTCATTAAATATTTTCTCCGAAAAAAAAAAACCACACAATTTTACATAAAATTGCCGAAAGATGCTTTTTCAGATATTACTGAAATAATTCAAAATATTTACAATCAAACTATCTAAATATTTCGTATCAAAATAATTTCCAATATTTTAAATCAAAATAAATTATAAATGAAATTGAAAGTTCTCGTATTCAAAACTTTCTTAAAGATATATCTTACAATATAGAGGGACAATGTTTCTAAAATGCTTCTCAGAGAACATCTTCTTTTCCCTATTCAATTCTGTGGAATAAAAGGAATTCCTCGCCTGCATGAGAAGTGCTTAGATCATTTCATGTGGCACATAAATCACCACGCACATAAGAGGTGCTCATCCAATATGAATTATTCGCTACATTCTTGCCTGCTTTTTTTTACCAGTATTTTTTTCTTACAACACTGATAAAATGGAGAATAAGCCTCATAGATAGAGGTATACGATTACGATAAATAAAGAAAATAGGAAAATATGTGCACTTCATACACGCAGAGCTGGCTCGGAGGTTATAAAGTTTGATTTCACTTATCTGTTAACAGCAATAAATCTTGCGCCATTTATATTTCCTTTATACTAGGAAAAAATCTTGTAAACTGAGCATTTTTTGAATACATATTGATTAATAATTTTTCTTTATTTATGCATTGCTTCAGAAAATACAGGAAAAAAAAAGTTAATAAATTATGGACTCTTAACATGCAGTGACATATATCGTAGCTGCAAAATTTCTAAGATATTGTTATAAGATGTTAGATAATTGAAATTCTGAGAACAAGTTCTGCTCGATTTTTCATTCGACTTCCGAATAAATACGTCCTAATTTAGAAATAGTAAGTCTAATTTATACTTTCTTCAATAATTGTTCCAATCTAAGAATTGTATTTACATAATAAACTGAAAATGCTATCTATATAGATGTATTATTGCGTATAATGTGAATAATGTATAAATATTAATTAAAAATTACGTTCTTTTTTAAGTCTGAAATTATTTTATTATAAGCAAAAGTCACTTAGGTCTCAATAGAAGAGATCTAAAATTTAAAAAAAAAAAAAAAAAAGAATTCGTAGCATGAAATAATAAGCAAAATGAAAGTTATTTTTGTATTAAACTTATATATATGTATATATTAATGTAATTAGTCTAATGCAGTTCTTTAATCAAATAAAAAATGATCTCCCTGCCCCTGCCTCCCCCCAAAAAAACTTTAAAAGTAAATCATCTTTTAATCAAGAAAAATAGATACATCATTGAACAAAAGAACTACATGACTTCTCTTCTTCTGTAAATTTATGAATGATTTTAATTGCATCTGTAAAAATGTTTTTACTAGATTTGCAACGAAAAATATTTTATTTAACAAGCCAGTGTTATATGCTTGCAAAAAATATTTATTATAATTCACTCACCAAAAATATGCATTTTTATATGAAAAAAACTTATTATGTAATCGCCAAATAATGACGAATTAATGAATATTTAGGGACCATGTTCTATTTTTTTTTTTTTTTTTTGTATTTTAACTTTTTATATGAGAAAAAGAAAACAAATGCATATTAAATTAAGGAAATTACCACATTCTAATCTATAACAGCATTCATTTAACCAGGTTGTTTGGAAACTTCTTTATATATTTAATAATATTCATTGACTAAAATAAAGTTAAAAACCCTTCATTGCCCTTGTCACAATAGGAAATTATTTATCGCTAAGAAAAGAAATATTCTTCTATTAAAGAAAAATTTTACACATTTCCACTTGTTAATATGTTATTCACAGTAATGAAACGTTTTAACTTAGCCAAGAGACAGATAAAACAATATAGCTATCAATCATAATTTTTTTTCTTCATTTTCTTCTTTCATAATAACACGCATCGGTGGCATCAGTAATGCGTTATTTTTCTCAATCCTGCTAATTCTGGAAAGTTGAATATTCCAATAAGAGTCCATTACTGTTCTCCAACAATAAGGTGACACACACTCAAGACTCTACACTTGAAATGGTTTATGTTCGACGATTTGAGTATTTTATCTCTATCTAGGGGGGTTTCTTTTATTTTGCACTTAATGTACGAAAGTGCCAGAAGCCGAAAAGCCTCGCTTCTCTAACCACAAGTGACCTTCCCAGTATTACTCCCAATTACTTGTAATGGAGACGGATGTAATGAATGCCGTTTCCGGTTCAAGGGCCCAATGTTCTTAGAAAAGGGCTGTTCGGTGCGGGCGCTAAATTGGGGTTGCCCTTGCCTTCCATTGGAATTAACTCCTTACCGTCACTTCGCCGGTGGTGCGAAATGGACCGCCACATCATTAATTCGACTTGAAAGATGTGTGGGATGTCTCAGAGTTCATTGAGTCTGATTGATATACCATTTATTTACAGTTTTATATTTCACGATGTTTTGGAACAGAAGAATAAAATCTTTCCTTTTTAGGCGAATGCAGATGATTTACGAGTAAGAAACATTTGATTTTTTCCCCTCATGATCAGCAAGCTGTGAAAAGGAAAAAGAAAGAAAAAAGAAAGATTTTTTTTTTTTCCCGGAACGAATAAAATATGTGATTTTCTTAAATTGAAAGGATTATTTCTTTAAGTTACTATGCTCACGATATTTTATATGTAGTAATCTACTGATCATTAACTTTTAGAAATCATATATGTTTCATATCTTAGCAGTTATAAAAAAAAAAATGTTTGAATTAAAAAAAAACATCTTTTATGATTTTTACACATTTTAGTAAAAAAAAAAGTAAAAGTTGCACTTTTATTTAATATATTACACATCATTCATTATATGTGCCTCTATACCAAACCAAATCTAAAGCTCTTCTTTATGCTCCTAACATTTTGAATAATTGAACAGTAAACGGTTCAATTTGCACTGTTTAAACTCAAACACATTCTGCGAAAAAAATTTCAATATTTCGTCAAAATTTCTAATGTACTAACTTGGCGCATACTAAAAGAAACATATTTATGGAGCACTGAAGGGTATTATTTTTGTGTTTGCATCTTGCTATTATTATTATGTTTGTAGTTATTTAGGGAAGTACGTATTCCGTATTTATTATTAAGTTAAATAAATATTGTAGATCTTCCCATTTTTTCTTTTTATTTTAACTCACCAGACCTACGACACAGGATAGACCACTAAACTTTGAAAAAAATTAGTAGTCCGTACCCTAGGAAAGCCCTGATGTAAAGGTTAGATTAAACGAAAATGGATGAGTTGATGACATCACTGGGAGAAAAGCGCTAGTTTCTTCAATTGTTAAATATTGAAATAAGTACGAAGTTAAAAATAATTTTTCTTTATATTTTTTTTAATTTATTTTTGAGAGAACGTTACGACATCAAACAATGCGAAAGATCAAAATATAAAGTGTTTAATTAAAAAAAATAGTGAAACTACATTTTCATTTCGATATGATATCTAGAAAAAAGTAAATGTATTATAAAATAATTACATTTGAAGCTCATCAATTCTAATTTTAAGAATCGACTTAGTCGACACAATCCATTTGTAAGAATCCGAAAATATCAAGAATAATTTATTTAAGATTCTTAATATTAAAAGCATATTCGTTTAAATAATTGTGCTTCATTTAAATTTTTAAACTAAATAAAATATATCTCAGAAATTTCTTAAAATTAATTTATAACTTTGAATTAATGTGAAAAAGGATAGCTTGTTATTTTTTACCTGGCTACTTTCATCACACAATTCCTAACTGAATTACGAATACATTTATATTAGATCCTAAATAATATTTTCACCACAGTATATATGACGTTTCTCTTCAGATCTGATATATGATATCAAATCGTAAGAAAAGTTAATAACCAATATTTACAATGTTAGCGGTAAATCGTTGTGTAAATATTTATTTTGTATTTTAAGCAAAATAAATTCAAACAACCATCATAATAAATACATTAGATTAGAATATTTACATTCCAATGGTGATAATTTAAGTAGAGATTCCAGAGCTCCTCTTTGTGCAATACCGAAGAAAATAAAAATACCTGCTTAATAAAACAGAATAAATTTTTCGGAGGAATATGTTCTGCTCTAATTTAAAAAATTTATATGTGACTGGATTTACGTTACTTCTTATTTCCACGTTGCATTTCATGATTAATTTACTGCTAGAACATCTTTCGGTCTCATTTTTTTAAAATGAAAAGCAAGCATTTCAAATTTCACATCACTGCATATTCGTTCTTATTGAAATGCTGAGAACATTGCCAATGTTGGTTTCTTTCCATTCATAAATTCAAATTTTCGAAACTATGTAGGAAAAAAAAAAAAAAAAAAAAAAAAAAAAACTTTTTTCTTTCCATTTGCGTTAATGCTGATAACGTCTAACAGCAGCACGACCAGAAATTTTGCAGAATATTTGCAATGTGTTTTTTGTATTAAATGTTGTTAAAATAAGAAATAAAACATTAATCCATAACTAAAAACATTATTTTGATTGAAATATTTATATCATCTGTTAGAAACTGAAGGATGATATAAATCCTTTTTATCAGTCAACTCTCTCCTTCTTCAAACCCCTTTTGTTCAGGTAAATCAGAAAACTAGAACGCCCAGTTTTTTTTTTTTTTTTTTTCAAAAATAAGAAAAAAAATGCCCCGCTCTCTAAAAGCCTACAATGACAGCCAGTGTTATCCGCGTGAACAGGTAGTGTTAATCCAATGGATTGTTATTTCCTTATTTTAATGGTATTTCAAATGCATTCAACAACTTTGTTTCTTAACAGAAAATATTTTTCTCTATAAATTGATGAATTTTAGCTAATATTGTACATAATTTTTGAGTGGAAGCATCATTTTAATCGTCATTCACTTTATTTAACAATGACTCAACATTATGAGATTCTGCTTAATGTAACCCTCTTATATTTTAAAAGTACTTTTGCCATTGATATTACCTAGACTAAATGCACATTTCTGCATATTTGGAGTAAAGCAAATATTACTGAAATATATTTGTTCAAGTCCCATAAAGTGTACAATAAGAATGTAAGTCTAATTTTTTTTTTTTTAATTCTAAGATTTATTTTAAGATGCTTCTAATATAATTGCAATCGAAACAAATTTCGTGTACTTGCCGAAATTTTCTCCACCGATTTAGTATTTATATATTTATCAGCTGTTTCCGGAAATTAATTAATGAAAAAAAATATTTATCGTTGTGCTTATCAACATAAACATTTATCAAATAATGTTCGAAACTAAATAAAATATGCCATGCTCTTCCAATTACCCTAAATATTTTTTTAAAAAATATATATTATTATGACGCATTATAAAACTGCTGAAATCGTCTGCAATGATTCCTTTATACTTTTCTTCCAATTACTTGACTTAACAAGCGTTTTGTATTTACGTATGTATTAAATAAATGCGCAGCAGTTTTCGCTAATTATAATATTAATTAGAATTCTGGAAAAAAAATCTTTGAAGAAAGAAATATATCCAAGTCAGGCCCGTCCTTGATATTTGAACTAATTTATCCTACATATATGGACACAACCATTTTCAGTATTTCAACAAGATTCATGAAATTCTTTTCTCGTGTTAGGCATAATTATTTTTCTATTATAACGCTGCAACTTATGAGACGTGAATTTATTTTTTATTTAAGCCACATTCAATACATGAGGACGAAAAAGAAAAGTACAATCTTGATTAATTAATAATAATTATTTACATTTTCCGAAATATCACGTAAACAAAATTTTATTAGTTGGTAACAGCTTGTTACCGAGTCATGGTACATGCAGTTTCAAATGATAAACTCAAATGTATCTCTTTAATGTGAAAGGATAAAAAAAAACAATTCTTGAACGTGACTCATCGCAAAAAGTGCGGTAGTTTTTGAAGACAGAAGAGCTTTTAATGAAATGAACTTGGCACACAATGAAAAATTATTCCGCTAATAATCAGTTGGTACAATTAAGAAAGCTTGTAACACTTAATAATTAGTCAAAAGATTAAAAAAATATCTACCTTTAAATATTTAGAAATAATTATAACTAAATACAAATAAGTAATTTATTATTATTATTTGAAAAAAAAAGATTTTAATAACGCATTTAGAATGAGAAAAAAAAATGGCTCAAACAAAAACGAAATAAAATATGATTGAGGAGCAGGTGAGAATAAATTGGAATGGTAATCAAAATTATAATGTTTCTCTGTAATATTATTAAATTAAATGTTTGGATTTTTTTTTTTTTTTTTTTTTTTTGCTTTGTATAACATTGACGAGGTGTTTTTTTTTTTTTTTTTTTTTTCGCTTTACACTTTTACCTTTTTTGCTTTGACCGTTTGATGTTTTATAAAATGTTTTTTTTTCTTCTTTTTAATATAATGATAAAATCATATTTTTTCTATTTTTTTAAAATTATTTTTCAGATTTTAACTCTTATTTCTTGTGTTAATTATTGTGATTTTAAACAAATAGATGCAAAGCAGTTTTACAAGTGGGGAATCGAACTCGGTCAACAACATCGATGGCAACTGCAACGCTGTACTCAACTAATAAACCCAATCTGGTAGTTTACATTGTCACTGATCAGGTCATTCATTATCACTGATCAGGTAGTTTACATTGTTAGTCAGGTAATCGAGTTTGTACTCAACAAATACACCCAATCAGGTAGTTTAATTTATCTTTAAAATCCTATTCTAAACAGTTGTATAAAACATCACCGTGTAATAAAGTACTTTCAATTATTTTTCTATATTTGTTTTCTAATTTTTCTATATTTACATTCAAACTTGTACAATATTTAATATTCTTCTGGAATTATGGGTATTCAATTTCACCTTAGCGATATTTTTATTTTTGAGCTAATTTTTCATTTTTTTTTTTATCTCCTTAATTTCTTACATTTTATCAAAAATATAAAAATTGAAACAAAACCCTAAAATCTGAGATTCAGATATGAACATTTTAAGTGAGTTAGAATTTTGACCATAATTAGAATCGAATCAAGGAACGTCCGTTTATTTTTGTTTCTGGGGCCTATTGTTTGATTTTCTATTTAAGAAAAATATTTTTCTTCTTCCTTTTATTACAATAATAAAAATTGTCACGAACATTTTAATTTTTATTAACTCTCGGGTTTTTTTAATTTAATATACTTCGTAATTCATGATTATAAACAATATAGAATCTAAAATTTAATTTTCCAACTCTGCGAGTTACGCTTTTCAATAATCATTATATTAAATTATAATCAGTAGCTCTAAATTTATTAAAATGTTCTACTGCAGCTGGATCAAAAATTAATAGTTCTAATAGATGAAAAAGTGAGTAAAAGCTCTATTGCAAAAATTCTATTCTTCCCAGCATGAAATATGAGAAATTACTTAAAGGCGTTTAAATGTAGGTTCCTTGTTATAGTTATCTTCAATGAAATTAACAAAACATGTTTATATAACTTTTTTGTTTACATTTCATAACTGTGGATATTCATATAAGCATTTCAAACTTAGTCTAAGCAAGAGACTACGGAGTAGAAAATCAAAACAATTTAATCCAATTTTTGCATCTGGTGCAAACGAACTATCTATAAATAAAGTTGTGTACTTAAAGTTCAAATAAATTTTATTATCTAATCGCTGAGTTCATTCTATATCTGATTGCTCTAACAGCAAATAAAAATTTTTTGGTCATTCTAAATTATCGTTTTGCCATTTGCTTGATGAACGTCTAAAAAAATTAATAAATAATTACAATTTTTTATTAATAAGAATTATTATGTTAAGTGTGCTTTACTTTTCATGCTGCTTTATTTACAAGAAGCAAATGAAATAGGTTTCAACAAGAATGAATAGATTATTCAAACTTTGAATACATTTTTGGAAGTCACATTTAATAGTACCAATTAAATTACCAAAATAAAGGGATCAGAAAGGATCAACTAGAAATCAATCGATATTATTTGTTGGAATCGATTATACTAGAAATCAATCGAGCCTATTGTTTGGTAGAAAAATATAAATTTAATAACATTATTTTTAATAAATGGCATGCCAAACCAGAAAGTCCGTTTGAAAGCATATTTACGTTAAAACGATCTTAAAGCATACCATTCTTTTGTGCATATTTGCTTTCTTATTAATTAGATGTATGTAAATTCGAAAAGCACAAAAAATTTCAATTTATATATTCTTAACTAAACACTAAATGTCCATGCCCAAAACTTCAGTGGGAAAATAACAAATTATCTTATTATCCATCTTTTCATCGTCATCAAATTATCTTTTATCAAATTATCTTTCTATGAGACATTTTTTGTGTGTGTTTGTGAGCCTTCCATTCTAACTTGGAGTTAACGCTAGAGCTGCTGTCTAGGAAAGATGAAATCTATAAGCTTCTGGTCCAGCTTAGAATGGTGTCCAATTGAGAATGAGAAGTGGACAATAGTTAAAAAGATTAGTAGGATAGAAGGAAGGATCAAGCAAGCTCCTCAGGAACATGCTGGTTTACCTGCCGCTGCAGACCACCCACCGTTTTATCTTCAAGCTTATCTACAATGCAGTGGAGGTAGGTTGTTTGCCCAACTTGAGTAGTGACATTGCGAGTAGTTACCGGTTCAACAACAAACTGCTTTCCATTTAGCAAAGCCGCCGGTTGAACGATGGACAGTCCAGAGCTCTTTGAGAATGAATAGGAGGGCTTGGGGTAAACTGGTGGTTTCATGGGAAGCTTTGCAGCATTTATCTGTTTGGCTGTAATACCTGTAAATAGAGAGAACTCGATTAGACTTCATTAACAATTTATGCCGTAAATGATTTAGAAAGTATATTTTATTTGCAAAAATAATTTTCTTTATCCATTTGGTATAAGTTTTGCCACATATACTAATAAAAAATTGAAATTTGACATTAAGCTGTTATAAATATAAATGTTACTACATGGAAAACCGAACTGCGGACCGAACAGATTCGGAAATCGGAAGACCTAACTTTTTTCCTCGTAAAATCTTAAATAAAATCCTATACTTCGGATCATTTAAAGTTCGAAGCCCTAACCACTACCCTATCTCTGATACACTTATGTAAGTCATGAGTAGCGACATGTCAGTATTTAGTTGTATATATGTGTGTGCGTATGCGTTTGCATGTAAAAGCGTGCTTTTTCAGGAAAGACACCTATATAGTTAAACTTAAAACCAAAACCTTATATTAATATAAAATTTGATCCAAATCGTTAATGGCATTTACGAGATACACGAAATAAACTTATAAGAATTCAAGAATTACTCTTTTAAAGTTATAAGATATAAAAAATACTGATAAATAAACAAATTTATTTTTATTTCATTGAAAGCCATTTCTCATGAAACAAAATAGGGATTAAAATAAAGAAGGCTATTTAAATTCAAGAATTTATTGCTAGACGGATCAATGTCAAATTTAATCCAAATAAGTAGAAAATGAACGTTTATATAGACATATAATAGCATTCCAATAAAAACGTATGATCTACATATTCAATTATCTTTTTATCATCGATTTATCTAGAAATGATTATCTGTATGATTCAAATAATTAGATAAAAAAATAAACAATATGATGTTCAATAAATAAGAATTGTTTTATTGTTTGTTTTTATGGGAAACTGATCATTTTCAATTCGGTCCAAAATATGCATAAAAATGTATTATCTCGAATTATTTTGAAACAATTCAAAACAAATCTTAGCTTGCATTCAATAAAGTTTTATTTCAAATGTTAAATTTATAATGTATGAAAACAGACGAAATACTTTTTTTAAACAGTTGGTTTAACTGTTTTGAACTTTAAAAAATAATAAAAAGGTGCATATAACTGAATTAAATTACCTTAAGCAATAGTTTAAATCACATAAATAAATAGAACTTTTCCCAGCAAGCTAATTTCAATGTAGCAAACATTTTGCAGCTAAAAACGAAAACAAAATTCAACTATTTACAAATGAGATTAATAACAAGGAGTAGAAAGCACCGAATTTAAATTTAATATAATTATCTTTCTAATTAAATTTCTAAAATTTTTGCGCTTTTCTTGGTAACCGCTGGCAATGATATGAAAGGATATGCACGTGTATAGGAACTGCAGCAAACCTCAATATTTCCAATATATAAATATAATTACTAATGCATGTAACATCCAAATCCATTAACAGTCTTACAGAATTTTTGTAGAATTTTGAATCTTTAGAGGAAACGCAGTGAAATATGGTAAGACTGTCTTGGTCGAGAGAGAAAAATTTAAGGATTCAAAGCTTATTGGTTCTGATGTTTGACCATTAGCTTGGCGTGAAAATTTGCAGGAGGAGTATCCTTTAACTATTGTTCAATATTATGATATCCGAATAATATATTCTGCTGTTGCTTCAAATGGAAAATAAAAGGAAAAAATTATGATATTGTGGATTGGAACAGAATGCTGCTTTTCGACACTACAACCCTATTAGGGATGTCAGAAGAGATGTTTTTAATATTATTCTATGTAAAAAACAAATTAAAAATAAAAGAAGTTAATAATAAACAAAAATTGATCCAAATATTATATTTCTCAATATATCTTTCAACATATTTTTATACTACATAATTGAATTTACAATAAAGGTTATATTGATTTATTTATATATCCCCTAAATAAAGTAATACTAATTTTAATCTTATATTGTCTTGTTTTTTCTTTTAATTTTTCAGCCGCATTTGAATAATTTTTTATAAGTTAAAAATAAGAAATACAAGAACATAATTAAAAACATATATTTAACAATTTAATAAAAAATTACTAATTGTTTTGTTACGATTATTAATTTTACCTATTTAAATCAAAGCTATAATTATTATTAAATTTTTCATGTCATTAAATTATTTAGAATTCATCAGAACAGGCAAAATAAGAGTCGCACCAAAAGACAACATTGTGTGATACATTATAGTTACTCCATTTTCACCACTACATTACACGAGCAAACAATCTCATTTGGAAGTTTACCATTTTAGGATAATAATCCTTTCAAAATGAATATTGCAAGATTTCCGAATGAATAATTAAGATAATTAAAGAAAATAACTCCGTTACGTCTCAATACTGCTAACGGCTTCGAATCACGCGAATGAAAGATTTTAACAACCTTCCTCTGAAATGAAGCATAATGCACTAAAAGATCAATTCAAAACGACAAATGGTTAGCTATTCTTTATCAATAGCATTCATGGATAAATTATAAATTGATATAAAATAAAAATTAAAAAAAAACAGAAATTTCTTGACTCCAACGATTTTAAGATCATTGATCGTATATTCTATTTAAAAAGTAAACAATAAATTTTATTTTTTCAATTGTGTTTAGCGTTATAAATTATTATACAATATAAAAGTTACTAAACAAAGCTACTTTACAAATTACTTTTGTCGTTTTTGTTTGTGATTCCTTGGCATGCATTCATATGATCCGCCTTTCATAACGTTTAAGTTATGATTAATATTACACATTATTATACATAACACAGAATATTGTACAAAATTATTTTGCAAATTACTTCTGCCATTCTTATTTGAGTTCCCTCGGCAACCATGTATCCATTCGTATGATTTACCTTTCATAACGCTTCAGTTGTGATAAACATTACAAATTATTATGCATAATACAAAATATTGTACAAAATTATATTGCAAATTACTTCTGCCATTCTTGTTTGTGTTCTCTCGGCAACCATATATCCATTCGTATGATTCACCTTTCTTAACTTTTCAGCCTTTCATATAATAAAAAACTCTACAATAAAAATCTCCGCCGAAATTCCCACATCAATGGTAGATATTATTCATCACCGAATGAAAATATAACATCCAAATCGAAAATGAAAGATTATTAATGAAAACGTAGCAAAAATATTTTTAGAAAATTTCACCGAACAGAAGTAGCCAAAGGTTAATCCAATTACTCTAACGGACTTATTTCCGTTTGCGCTGTGACTAAAACGCACGCCCTCATTTTCGAACACGTGAAAACATCATTAAGGTTTATTTTTCCTTGGAGAAATGAAACTAATCTTTTACGCAACATACAATTTTATCCGAAGCAAATTGCAGTGACATTATGGCCTGTGACATAATGGTGATTAACATTTAGTAAAAGTAACCTTACACTGATGAATGAATTTTTGTTATTGATAGCAATTTTTAATATTCTAGCATACAGCTGGGCATTAGTGTAAACAAATATAGTTAGAATATTAGGATGCAGATTTCTCATGCTACACCTATAATATATATATGTGTGTGTGTGTGTGTGTGTGTGTGTGTGTGTGTGTGTGTGTAAAATCACACTTTTTAAGTAGAGCCGTGGCCAAAAAGAGAGAAGACACTTTTGAAATTTAAACATAGCTTTATTCCATCCCAGGCGGCATCATTTATGCGCAATTAGAGCGGACGAATTGACGTCCGTTTACAAGCGATACAAGAGCAAAAGAGAGCGAAAGAGCAAAGAGTGATAGAAATGTTTTTCCTGATGATTATGCACCATGAGATTCTGATAGGGATTTCTTTATACGTGTTGATTTAGGTAAGGGAATTATAGGCGTCTTTTAAAATAATTTGTTTAGGTTGATAGATTTTTATCCCTTTACTCGGAGAGTGTGAAAGTGGGGACAAAAGCAGTTTTACAGAGATCGTGGCTCATTAATTATTTTTTTTAAAAAAAGTGGAATTTCATCAGGGAATAAGTGAACATTTTAGAATGAAGTTAATATGGGTTAAATTCGGATAAAAATTAGGAAAATAATTAAAATTGAATTTAGATGTAGATATATCATTATATATATGTATTTGTGTGAAACATTCTTTGATTGAAAGAAAGGAAAATTTCTTTAATAGAAATTTCTTTTGCAAGAATGAAAATAATTGTAAAAAAAAAACAAAATAAGATCTGGAGTTATCAAAATTTGCTTACAACAAAAATCATAGATTATGATTTTATTCTAATAATTAGCATACCAAATTGTTTTTTGTCAGCTTATGAAGAAATCACTTTTATTATTGTATTTATTGTATTATTGAATGACGATTTAAGTGAATGAAGTGAATGAATATAATTTAACTATATCAACCTTTACTTGTATTAGTTAACTTGTATTATTACTCCTCACTACATTATATTTTGTTTAATATAATATTTTTTTATATTAAAAATATATAAAATATTTATACATAATTTTAATATATATATATAATAAACAACAAAATGTAATAAATTATTAGTTTGTAGCTCGAAATTTGTTTCAAGGCTTTACAAGTCTCGCTTTTGTTTAGGGTAACCTTAAATAGGAAAGACGTAGAAAGATTTTTTTGAAAAACAAAATCTTCTTTGTGTTCTTTTCAGATACTGAAAGCACCACGACTTTTTTTATAAAGCTTCATTACAAAAACTGTCTCGGATTGTTGGTAGTAATTCTTTATTTAGAATTAAAGACAGAAAAAGAAAAAAAGAAAAACTCGCAAATAAACTAGCATAATATAGCTAACAAAGTAAACAAATAATTGAGAACAGTACATAATAAGTGAAATAATATTATGCAATGCTTTTTACACTTTTTTTCTCCAACTTTTTCCTAGATAATATGGAAAAAAATCTCCAAAATCTAGAAATATTCCATGCCATTGGTAGGAAGGATTGCTCTCGCACCTTGAACAAAATTCCTTGAAAAAAAAACTGGTTGGAAAAGTATCCGTTTATACTAGAGAATAAATAATACAATTGGTAATGGCTTTTATTGTGTGCATCAAATTTGTTCCATATTGGATTTTTTTCAAACTGAAATTATTTAATTATAGCGGAATAATTTCCTTTCTTGTAACATATTTGATAACAGTTCAGATATAAACTGTTTCTATCAAAGTGAATAAAACTAAAATCCAAATAATTCTAACCCTTGTCTATTCTCCTCAGCGGCATCAATTTGCATTTGTTTTAATACAATATAGCTAAAATACCAAAAAAAAATGCTCTATAACAAGAAAGTAAAATAAAATGATGATATGCTTTATGACGTAATCAACAAGCTTTTTATCTAGAATCAAATTAGCGTATGATAATCTTTCACTTTCTCTGTTATCTATTGCAAATGAATTCATAATTACAACTAATCTTTTACGGGACTATATATTATTTAATGATTTTATTGAGCAAATTATATAACCTGAATATGGACCTGAATTTGTGAGAACATAATTTGACTCAAATTGTCATCTTACGGTTTAGATAAGTTTTTGAAAAGAAGTGAGTTGCTGGAATAATACATTTAATTAAGATACATTTATTTTTTAGTCTTTAAAACATTTAAAATTCTCGTTTAAATTTGACACTGTTCATTGTAATGTTCCAAAAAAATGACCGAAACCCCAAGTTATCATTTTGCAAATTCAATTTTCGTAGTTAGCATTTAGAAAGCAGTTTTTAAGAATCCCTTTGAGTTTTAGAATTTTAAATGCTACTAATTAGATTATATCAGTCTTTCAGAGGACAGGATTTAATTTAGTTTCATAACAAAAACATCATTTTAATTGCCTTGAATTCGAGTTTGAAATCGAAAATGATTTTTTTTGTTTTACATTTTATAAAGGATGAGAGAAGTGAATATCATTCCTTAGAGACTTAAATGTCTTTGAAATGTCAGATTAATTAGTCGCTGTCATTTAAGCCGAAAGAAAATAGAGATGCACATTTAATCAAATCAACCTACTATTTTGAGTTTGTATTTAAAATTACTTAATTAATGGATATAATGATTTCATGTCTATTTTAAATATCTGTTTATTTTCGAATTACAAAACGTAATAAAAAATAATAACAAATAAAACAGCATTGACACTACTTAATATGAATAAACATTTTTAGAGATTAGAAATTTTCTTTTCATACCTTTTGTTACAGAGTTGAAAGAATTTAATTAATTCCATCAAACAAGACAAGAGAGGATAGATAAACAGTTTAGGCCTCGTTCTTTATAATACGGTAATGAAATATCATACTTTAATTAGAAAAATTGCTTTAATTCCAGAACTCAGTTAAATGTACAGTACTTTTCCCGAGCACTTATTCATTTTACCTGAGCACTTATGAAATACATCAGATTAATAAGAACAAATTATAAACATAAATACTTACACTCTTTTTTGTTAATGATTTTAAAATGATATAATTTCAGGAACTCGTTTTATTAGTACAAAATTCATATTCAGATAAACGCCGGTAGAGAATATCATTCATTCAGTCATTTTATTAATTTATCTCTATTTAAATAAGAGTTCCAAAATATTTTAAATCTAAGGATTACACATTTCTTCTAAATATTATTTTATTTTATTTCATTAAAAGAGCATTATTAAAGTTATCTATGGTCACAGTACGATAATCAATCATAGAGTGTCAAAATGAGAAAATCCAATTCATGCGAATAGGGAAGAAACATACTTATTTAAATAACATTGGTTCTGCAAAATTTTGAGAATAACTACACAAAGAAATTGGTGAAATATTTCTGGATCTGGATGGCATTGATGTAATATAATTAATATTATATGAATTACTAGAAGATTACCGATGATTAGATATTACCGAAATTGAAATACTACTTTCCCGTTGTGATAATAAGGAAAATAAAAAGGTTTATTTCAAATTTCAAAATAAATAAGCAACTGAAGAATTAAATTCGCAAGCGTTTTATGGAGTATTTACATTATGTTTAACAACAAACAATATCTGAGATACTCACTCAAGAGGCCCAGATGTCGCAACAAAAAATTCACAACCCTATCCCCCACAGCATTTTTAGACTGTCAACAAATATGTATTTATTTTTTTCCGGCGTTATCTCCGTCAAATTATTGTTATAGCTGCACTCCAGAAAATTTCAGCGCTTTGACTCGTCCCAAGAGCAACTCGATACGCTACTCCAGAGCAGATAACAGCCCTGCGAGTAGGAGTCCGGGAGCCACTTGAGATTTCGGTTGCGTCACTTGTTGTGAGAAAGGAGTCGCTTGCTGACTTCACAAGTGTGTTTATATACGATCGGAAACGAACAAAACCAACACACTTCAACTTCTTCTGGTGGCCGAAGTTATCGCAATTGCCGGGGACTTCTTGAAGAGAGCCGTGTCGCCTTGGGGATGGAACATTTGAGAAAGAACGCTTTTGGGAAGAAGTATCAATTGGATCCTTGGAAGCAGTCTGGGTCTTTATATAGGATTCGGATTCTAAAAGAGGGTATAAGATTCGAATTTTAGCTGTAGGTTTGTAATGCATATCCAAAGACGACCTTCGATATGGAGAATTTGAAAGAAATAACCATTCCCCTTGCTGCCGTCAGTGCATCAAAAACCTATTGACTAATGTACAAACTGAAATTTATTAATTGATGCTATAATTAGATACAAACATTGCATGAAATCCACAAGCATATCAAATAATCTTTGGAATCTTGCCTTGATGAATCCGATAAATATTTCCGAAACACACGGGAATGGTCGCTCCTAAACTTAATTCGTATATTTCCTAACATATTATGTCATATTCTGCATGGAAACTGAGGTTCAGGGATGAAGGCGAGATCATCATAAGTACCCAGATATTTTGTAAGGATTGAAGAATGACTACACTTTCAGATTTCTACGTGGAGTATCATAAGACGACATGCGCTAATGCTTAGTAAAATGATGATGAAAACCGAGTAAGACTTTTTTTTCACTTAATTAGGTCCAAATTTGATACAAACAAACAATTTTCGTCATAAGACAGCAGATTAACTTTCATTTTGTTAGGTAGTTGCCTTTTTTAATTAATACTTTCACATACACGCATATATACATTCCGTTCAACGGAGTTAGTATAAAATTGAGCACAAATCTCCGATGATTATGACGAAAATATATATCAAATTTATTTCATCTGTTTTTCAGATTTTTTTATTTGTTGTGGTCAATTTGCACAAGGAAAATCCAACAAAACATACTTTCTCTGGATATTTTTTTTAATTGTTGGAAGTCTATGAATTTGTTGTAAATATGTATACAAATTTCATCCACCAAGCGAAAGATATTTTGGAGCTATCGTAAAAGAAAAGAAATACATAATTACAAAAAATAAAAATGAGTTATGCGAATTTAGGTCCATTTTTCAACATCTCGAGGGCTAATTTATGATAATAACAATGTTTTCTCTTTGTATTTACTTCATATGTAAAAAAAAAATCATTTAATTAGATAGTATAGAAAGTAAAACAATTAGCTTAGAAGAAAACAGATTTATCATTATTTTTATATCTATTGTATAAAAACAATTTTCAGAAGAAAAAAATAGAAGAATTCGGAAGAGTTTCTGCTTTATGAAAAACCTGAGAACGAAGACACATTAATAAACTCTCAGAAGAAGTCTGGGTATTTATATCAAATTCGAATCCTAAGAAGGGCATTAAATAGTTGCTTGAGTTGTGAGTTTGAAATGCATATCTAAATTAAACTTAATGTTACGCAATTGAAAGAAACATTTTTTTCTTTTCATTCTTATGCCCGTAAATCATGTACTTGGATGGAATAACCTTGTTGGTAAACTTACACCGTACACTTCCGAGTATCGGTCTAATGTGGCGAAGGAAAGAACGGATAACAAAAAGCCGGATAGGCAGGAACTCTATGAATTCATTTCTTTGTATACCAATACCAGAAGACAAAGTTTTTATGCCAAAACTCACTGCTATAATACGTATTTTCTCATTTCCCGTTGAATGCTAAACCCTTCATTTATCACAATGTGAACGCAGCAGCGGCTAGGTGAATCATAGAAGCAATGGCCGGTAATCTGTCGAGTTAAAATAGAAGACTCTGTATTGGTAGTTTATATACTGCACTGCGCGTTTCATGAATTTATTAGAGAAAAAGTAATTTAAAGGATATAAACTGTTCAGATTTTAACATAAATTCTGTAATGCTCAACTTAAAGACGTAGAACTTATTTTTAAGAAAACTAGCTCAAACTTTTGTTTTTCACTGATAAATAATTACACAGATATGAAAAAGTAATTCTAAAATAAAAGTTAAAACTTTAAATTTTTAAGTTTCGAAAAAGCCTTTAATAATGACCCAATAGACATTTTGCTTCCCTCATTTAATTACAATAAAAGGAAACTGGACCGGATAGTACGGAAGACGGATAGTCACGAACCGGATACTCGGGAATTGTACTGTATATCGAAATGTATCCATTGACATCATAATTAGATGCAATAACTATTGGAAGTTGAAACAATATTTCACTTGCAATTTTGAGCAGTTAATTCAATGGATCCAATAGTATGCTTCCAAATTTAAAAAAAGATGGGTTTTTTTATTAGATAGTATAATATATAAATTATATTTGATGAAATTATGTCAATCATTATTCTTGATACATAAAGACACATAAGCCCACAATAACATTTAGCATCACTTTTTGGAAAAAATTGTCCAAACTGAATACAAATATGCAATAAGAATTTTTAAAGAATATGAATTCTAAAGTAGATGCGTTTGTAGTTTTTTTTTTCTTTCGGTTTGCAATACTTATTCAAGATCGAATGCGAGATTATGAATCCCGAAAGAAGAACGCTATTTGGAAGAACCAATCTTTTATATATCTGATATAAAACACATAGAACGCTGGAATTCAATTGATTCTCTAAAAATGTATGAATTTCTATGTGATTCAGGTCCTAAAACGGGATATCCGATTTGTTTCTAACTTTATTCTTACTGTGAATATCTAAATATAACTTGCGAAGAGACGAATTTGAAGAAAGGGCAGCTTTAAATAAATTCGTCCATTTTTTTGTCTTATATTTCGTACATAAAACGTATTCGGGGTCTAAATCAATTGGATTCTCCTAGATAGTGATTATTTTGTCAAATTCGGATTCGAAAAGGGGATATCATATTTGAAAATCCCCGTCGAGTTATCATGCATATGAAAATATAGCTGTGAGATGGTTAAAAAAATCTCTTATAAGATTAAAATTCTAAAAGCTGTGTTTAGACTTAAGTCTGAATTTGATTTGTAACATTTCACCAGAAATCTGGAATTAAAAAAATAATTATAAAAACAGGTATATTTGTATAAGGAATATCAAGAATCATTGATACATATAATACGTATAAGACATTTGACAATTTATACATTTGATACTTTAACACAATTTAAGCTTTTGTGAAACAAATTTTACAAACATATATCAGAAATCTCTGAACATAAAATGTGTAATTAAAACAATTCATATAGGGTTAAAAATTCCAAAGAAATAATTAAAAATATGAAATTTTTGGTAAGCTTAACTTCTGTTTCTGAAAATTAAAGCAATCGTTTCTCATAAATATTAAGATTTTTCTCTTTTTGTCTGCAACTACGTTTATAAAAGTATTATTTTTCAGGAAACTTAGTAAAGCTTCTAATTTTTAATAATTATACATTAAATCTTTTACATCCAAATATAATTGCCAAATAATGAAAACATAATATGCTGATTTTTTTTAAAGGAATAACAATAACAATAAAGATCTGAACAAAAAATTCTAATATCATTAAATCATGAAGAAATTAATAATTGCCCCACCCACCCACTTTTTTTTGGAGGGGGGACGTTGCAAAGGCTTTTTGTAGTTTTAGCGTGCTGCTATCGAATGCGATAATTTTCCTTTTACGGTTTATTCACTTCAAGAGTTTAATTTTTACCCGTCCTCGTTGCCTACAAAACTAATTTAAGTTGAGGAGGAACTGACACACTTAATGTCAGAAAGCATGTTAAACTGCTTAAATTTACAAGGAATTTTACATTTTCTTCTCGACAGTATAGAAAGAGAAGGAACATTATTCTTTTATCAAAAATGTTAACATGATCATGCTAAAAGGTTGAATGTTTTCTGCAAAATGCATGATTTATTATGCAACACATGATGCAAAAGTCATTCAAAATGTTCTATAGGTCAGACCATTGGATCGAGAACTATCAAATTGGATACATAGTAGTTATTTATTAACTAACAGAAACTCGTTAAGAAAAAGTTTTTCAAAATGTTAGTTAAAAATTTATCAAAATGTTACCCTTATCCCGCGATAATTTCGAGCATACTTAGAAAGGCCCTTTTTATATAACTTTTAAATTTTTAAGTATATTTTATAAAGAATTTTCCAATTTTTACTGCATAGTTATACACAAATTTTCCTTTTGAAACAACCGTTATTGTTCCTATAATTTAAAATATATATTTTTTTAGAAAAATAATATAAAAACAGGTGATTCAAACCTAAAACATATTCATGATTTGAATACGCGGAATGGGTGTTAGAATCCAGTTTCATTTGTTTGAAAATAAAAATAAAAAGTACTAGTAGTTTCAGTATTAGTTTGAAAATAAAAATAAATAATAAAAAATATCTCCATATTTTATAGCTCACTCCATATTTTATAGCTGAAAAACGTGTCCTCTCTATACGAACTGGTGCACGTGCCATGGCTCTAAGCAATTAAAATTTCATTTCCCAAAGAAAGCTCATTTGTCTGTCATGTCATTATGTTGTGGATAGTATTATTTTCTTATCCAGCTCCATCATGCGTGTGTAAAGGCTGGATTTGTTGGTAATGAACAAAAAATAAGGACATCTACAGGTAGTCGAAATGGACTACAAATCTCATCTGCAAGAAATTGAAAAATGGGAGAAGCAATTTCTACTTTTCTGCATGACAAATTATTGGTTAAAGTAAATTATTTGGGAATAAGGTTTGGGCTTTTAGTTTCGGAATCCAATTGATCATGCACGTGAGTCAGATGAATAGTAAGTTTGATACTGAGGTTTAAAAGTCTGCCCTTTCTTATACATGTTGTACAAGTTTAGAGTGTATGATGCAGGCTAAAAACCTTCTTCTTAACATCCGGCAATTGTTAAAAATTATGAAATCCATCACACGAAAGATGTTGCTGTAAAACGGAATGTTAATGAAAAGAAAATCAAAACACCTGGACTTGATTGGGCAAATCATAATTGCTTTACTCATTTCTAGTTTAAAAATCAGTCGTGTTAGGAATTCTATGCTATGAATAATAAAATCAAACACACTTACCATTCAAAAATAATGTATTTAATATGTAGAATTTCCTTTAATAGATACTAGATTTGTCAGAATAATCAATTGCTATGGAAAGAATATTGGAACTTCATATATCGGTCGATTAGTTTAAATACTTTGTTTAATAATCGAACTATAAAGTAGTAATAAAATGAAGTTTTATCGAAAATCCCATTAAATCATCCTTTCAAGATAATAGAATTTTTATGCATCTCGCAACAAACCACTACGATACCTTTCATACGAAAACAATGGAAGAATGGGCAATCGAAAAGACAACAGAATGTGCATTTATTTCTTGATTTATTATGGTTAATTTACCTCTGAATAGATTGAAGAATTTATCTTAGGATTCGGAATGAAGCTATTATGATTATGATATGGACATTGAATTATCCTCAAGCATTTATCGTTTATACAGTTTTTTATATGTGTGTTCTAGTATAGATATGAGAATTTCCTATTCTGACAATGCGACGTTTTTTATTTGTAAGATTTTTTCAGTTTTTTTTTACTATTATTTGTTGTTTTATTTAAATGAAAATGATAATCTGAAGTATATTTTACTCTATTAATTTTCTCTTTTAATGTAGACGTTGTATTTGTGAAGTAGAGTTACATTAAATATTGAATTTCCTTTAAATATTTTTAACATAAGTAAATAGGGAAAAATGAAAACAGAAAATAAATTATAAACAAATATTCAGAATTACAAAACACAATTAAAATTTACTCATATATTTTGCATAAATGAACGAAGAAATATTATATGTTTTGGAGAAACTTTGAAAAATATGGGTATGAGTATTTTTCTAAAGCTTTCCGTTTAATAAAAAGATTCCTATAATATTTTTTCCCATTCCTCAGGCAATTTACATAATTCCCGTTGCAAAGAATCAAATTAAAAACGTTTTTGATAAATAATTTCTATTAAAACGTTACAGGGATATAAGTTAAAATTTTTTAATCAAATAAAAGTATTTTATCTTTTAGGGAAAATTCTGTATATAAAAAAAAATTATCTTAAAAGAAGGAAACAAAGATGTATTATTTTTTTTAAATAAAATTACATCATTACTGTTTGTAAATCCAGCATCAAAATGTCATTTTTTTTATAACAGGACACAATCTGTAGAAGCAGCGTGCCGTGGCTGGTTCGTTGTGCTTTGAATAAATAGGCAAATAGAAAACTTAACAACAAATTTATTGCAGATTCGTTCGAGTTACTCTGCTCAGTAACTCCTTCTCCAAGAGCCAACATTCGAATGACATCACTCTTTTAATTACACCCGCGCTAGTTGTCTAGCGCCATCTATGAACGTTTATTTCCTAACGCTTCAAAATCCAATCACTACACCCCCCCCCACACACACACACCGAAAAATCCTTACATATTTTCCGATAAAGGTCTTATCCCTCTTCCCCCACATAAAATTAGGAATTTCGGATAGGCACGAATACCTGCCAAGACATTGGTGAAATATAGTTACGAAATATAGAACTTCTGAGTAAAACTAGTATTTTTACTGAATCTTTTTGCGATAATATGCATTTTGGGCACTATTTTGTTGGTCGCTTGGTTTCAAAATCGGACTAAAAAGCAAAAGCAATTGAAAGTATTATCTTGCAAGTATAATTGTAATTACAAGATAATATATCGAATTTCAATGATTTGAGTCATTGTGTTTTCAAACAGTCAACGAGACAAACTTCTTGTGAATCTATTTCGTTCAAAATATGACTAAACCTACACATTTGTACATAATTCAATGTATCAAATTTCAAAAATCTAGCTCAAAGCGTTTTTGAATTATCGTATTCACAGTTGATCAGACAGACAGACATAATGCAAAAAATATATTTCTCGGACTCATGGAGAACTAAAACTTGGAAATTCATCAAAATCTCGATGTCGATTTTTTTTTTTTTTTTGACGATTACAATACTTTTTTTTTTTACTTCGTATATGAAGAAAAAAAAAAAAAAAAAAAAAAAAAAAAAAAAAAAAAAACTTGCTTTCAGTAGAAAAGTTGTTTTCATGAAATAACTTCAGTACGTTAGTTATTCATATTGAATAAATAATCTGGTATTATTACTTTCTTTTTTTTTAATTTATCAAACTCCAGCGTTTGAAATTCAATGATATATATATATATATATATATATGTGTGTGTTATATTTCGATCGTTTGCAAGCAGTTTGAAGCAATCATGCTAAATATCTAAAAGAAATATTAAATGTTAAACTACATATTCTATTTTAGAAGTAATTGGAAAAGCCGTTTTGAATATTTTGTAGAACTGAAAACCATTTCAACGATCGTAACTATCGGATAAAAAAGAAAAACCTTAAACAAAAGAAGAGCTCTTTTTTTTCTTATTTTCGTCTCACTTTTACTGAAATTGCATTTCAATTCGCATTGACTAACTATAAAAATGCTGATGACAATTGATAAATTATAACATTCTTCACTTTCTAGACAGAACATGAACACAACAACTGAACTATTTTTTCATAAAATGAATGTTGTTTTAGCGACAGTTCTGAGTACACGAAAAAAAAAAATGAGAATAAAAAAAAATTACATATGATGGTGCATTCTTTTCAAGCCCCAATCTAGGGAAATCATTAATGCTGGTAACTTTGTGTCAAAATGACAGCGTCAGTTGGTTGATTAGATGACAGCCAGACGCAAAGAGGTATTTTAAATACCATAGCGTAGAAAATTTTTCGTTATCATAACAACGTGTGAGCTTAAATACATTTCCCTCTCCTCAATGACTTGGAAGTTATTTTTACTAAACTTCCTCTGTCTTTCTCTCTGCTCAGAGCGGGGAGCTCGATTCAAAAGGCTTGTGAGTAATGAACCTAAACCGTACATCCGGTATGTTAAGGACCTTAAAATGCATTCACTGATAAGCAGGATTTTGAAGAGAGGTAAACAGTTTTCGACTCTCGCAATTCGAACGCCGAGATAAAGTATTTCCTTCAAATATTTTGCGGGAAGTTTTCAGATTTAGTGGTTTGAAATTTTGAAGTTTCAGCCTTGATTTTTATAAAGCTACTTCGGATTTATTTATAAGATAACTGGCGCGTTTAACTTCACAAATATATGCTCTTTTGTAATTCTCAAACAGTAGGTACTTGCAATTTATTATTTTTTTTATTCGTGATTTATTTTAGAGGGACAAAACTGCTATGCCATTAAAATTTAGTAATAATTAAGAATATATTTTTCGTATCGGATAATAAATAGAAAGCAGTATAGATTAAACAAAATGAATTACTCCCATAGTCTTCAGAAAATCTAACCAGCTTGCTTTGTGACATTTCTTTGCCACTTAAAATTTTATCACAGCAAGCTAATAATCTTTTAGCCTTTGTATTTGAAAAAATGTTGCTTATTATACTCCATTGTTTGCAAAAATTTAAAATTATTTATTTTTTCATATATGGAGCATAAAAAAAATATTGCAATAGTTTAAAAATTCCAACTATAAGTTTTAAGACATTCTGAGTTCGAAAATCACATTTGCAGAATATATCTGTCTGTTTGTTCGTCTTTCTGACTCTAAAACGCTTTGAGCTTGTGGAATTTAACATATGATCTTTAAACCAAATTTGCAGATTTCTATAGAATTTTGAACAAAGGCCATGCAGATTAAGTCTGTCTGTCCGGCTGTTCAAATATAAGTCAAAGCGATAGAGACAGCGATAAAGACGAAGAGAGCTAGATGGATAAAATTCAGCTCAGATATTCAACATCTGTTGCAAAAATACCAATCAAATTGTGAGTCAAATCCGGGAAGGGGGCGAGCGTTGTTCGGTCTGTAATTTCAGAAGTATATAAATACGATAACTCAAAAACTAAGTGAAATTCTCAACGACTGATGTGATTTTGTGACTACAAGGGTAGGTTTCTGTTAAATTTTTGTTTCATTCGGTGGGAAAAACGCGTCTAAAAGGCAGTTCAATTTTCGGATACTATTAACTGCATACCAGGAATTAATCGTCTGAAAATTCGCCTAAAATATCGTTCTTAAATGTTTAATATTGTAAAAATATTTATATTTTTAATTAATATAATTTATTAAAATTTCAATCATTTTAAATTGAAACAATATTAAATTACCTTTATGTTGCTGGGTTCTAATATTTTTCAAAAAGTGCAAAACGTGAAACTGATAACACGCTTAATAAAAAGAAAAAAATAACTCCTCTAACATGAAAGGAATAAAATATGGTAAAAATGGTGGACGTAAGTAGTAAATACCAAAAACAAAATTGTAAAAAAAAAAAAAAAAATTGAACGGTATGTTACATTTCTTTCAAGCTGAAAAATGTTGTTTCACTTTTTCAGTGGGCATTTACATCGTTTAATAATTTTAATCTTTAATTTTATTTCTGAAAAGCAATTACTTTCCAAAATTTAATTCCAGATTTTAATTCTAATTAAAAATAATTTATTAGAAAAATCATTGTTGCATTAAAATTTTATTCTTAAAACTCAAAAACCATAGAAGGTAATTTTATTTAGTTATTTTGAATTCATTGAATAAAGTTAAAATATAAATGTTACATATTTAAATTCTTGGAGAATATGTGTAAGGTAAATTTTAAATGAAAATAATATTAATTTCTTTCCTTTTCAAATATTTCGGAGAAATATTTTAACCAAATTGATATTGAATATAACTGAAAATATCGAAACAAAAATGATACTGTAATAAAAAAAAATGTTTACCACCTAAAGAATTTGAAATGCCTAATAAAAAGATATTTATTTCCATTTATTTCCATGCAATTCTTTGATTTAGATACAATATCCTTCATCGGGATTGTTCCATATAAATTTATTCTGTAACTAATTATGTAATAAATTAAACGTTACAAATATTTTTTTGTTGTTTGCCCTCGGAGGCTAAGAAACGAGTAACACGGTAAAATCATTCAACCGACAGCCGATCCTACTTGAAATCTGTTGTGTATGTAGTTCTAACGTCTGTTAAATCTGTCAAGATCAGACATTCCCCTACTCATTTAAAATGAACATTTAGAAGCCGTTTCGTCTCCTTTATCTGCCTACTTTTCAAACTGAAAAATAAAGAATTATTTGAAGAGTGCATAAATTTATTTGTGAATGCTATGTCATCATATCTAGACTTAACTCTATTTAGACGGGAAAAAATGTTTGTACATTATCTGATTTGTTTAGATTAATAGTTTCGAATCTAAAAAGCATATAAAGGTGTAAAATTTTCCTAATGAAATTTAACTAATGTTTTGATGATTAAAGAAAATTTAGCACCTTTATTTAAAAGAAAGAGGAAACTATAAGGGGTAATTTTAAATATCAATTGACTGAGATATGCATTTACAAATACTGAAACAAAATTGATCAAAAATTGTCTATATTTTTAAAACACAAATTCTGATATACAAAATGGTTATAAGTGAATACTCCAAATTTGCAAGTCTGTTAAAAAAAAGTACAGCCTTGTTGCTCATCAGAAATCAAAAATAGCAATTGAATGTTTAAATTCAACATAGTTGTAAGTATTCAATTGTAACTCCCTACATAAATGTAAAGGATATCAAAGCAGTAATATAATTCATCCCCCAACTTTTTCTGCTTAATTGGTGCATTGCCTTGAAAGGATACAAGTATACGCGAATGATAATATTTGATTTTTTGGGGTGGGGTGGGGGTGGAGAGGCTACATCAAACATCAGGGGCTTGTTTCAACTCTATCAACAGACGTTAATAAGATTAAGACATGCATATATATTTGTATGTGTGAATTCTTACAAAGTGTCACATCAAAGATCCTGACAATATGGGATGAATTATCGTATCGCCTTGATATCACTCGTATTTTTAGAGGAGCTTACAAGAAACACTTATAACTGTTTAAGTTTAAACTTTCAACTGTTATTAGTATTTTTCGACGAACAGAAGGTTGAAATTTATTTTGTTTGCCTTTTATCACCCTGCAAAGTTGAAATTTTCATTTACAATCCCCCTATATAATGATGCTTTTTTTAGGAAAGTGGTTCGTTTAAAATCTTTTTTTTCCCCAAAATAATAACATTTTTACAAATACATGTTCGTGAAGTGCACCATGTATTGTAGTAGTCACTTAAAACAGCATAAGAGAACCAAGGCACATATGGAACACATGATTTGGGAGATCCAAATCATCATCAATATAATATCTAGTTACATATAAATACTAAGAATATCAAATGCCTTTTAAATAACTGTGCTTTTATTCGCCCTCTCCTTACTTTGGTATTTACCTGTATGAGCGAAAGAATAAATAAATGTACGAAGAAAATTTGTATAAATGAAAAATTTAATAAGGCTAACTTAATTTTTCTATTTCAGCTTAATAATTTTCCTTTCAGGAAACACCAAATTTAATTTTCAAATCAGTTTTGTAAGGGTTATGCCCGAACATTTAGGACCACTGAGTTCTTACTCCTCTGCAAATCCCCTTTCACTAGCACAAGTCTCTTAAAATAAATACAAATTGTTTCAAATTTACAAAAGGAATTTCTGATTTCTGTTAAAGTAAATCATCTGTCCATTTTATATTTTAAATTAATTCATATAGCTAAAAGTTAATTTAATTGAAAAAAATAAGAATTATTACGAAAATTTAGCATATAGAAATAGAAAGGATTCCTAAAAATGAACAAAATTACAAGCTTTTTTATAAATTTTTGCAAAAAGCTCTTCAAATGAAAACACTGAAAGAGTGAATGAAAAATGGAAAATTTAGAACATAAATGTTTTTCTTTTGTTATAAAATGTTCCGTGAATTAGAATTTTTAGAATTACGAAAAGTTGTTAAAATGTTGCAAAGGATACTTAATTTCATTTTTAAATATTCTAGTTTTTTTTTTTTTATGAATTACTTTAAATCCTCATAATTTATGCATTCTATGAAAATATGTCATTTTAACCCTAGACTGATAAATTAACACAAAAAAAAATATAATTTCATTCCTTTAAATAGTTTTTCTACAACTTTTTACTGCATGCAAATATTGAAATACATAATTCTCCACCAACCGGAAGAAATTACGAAAGACAAGTAAACTTCTGCTCCAAATATTGAAAAAAAAATAATAATTAAATTTACTGAGATAATATTAAATTAACTCCAAAAATTCCTGTGCATGTCCAATAATAATTAAGTTAAATTTAGTCATTTACGGCGGTTCTCCATGACGCCAAAGAGTCCATTTGAAATAAAAACTAAAATGTAATCGTCCTTTATTAACAACAGCGCTTTACTTGTCTGTTTTTCTTAAGAGCCGTCTAAAGCCTTCAGGGTTCAAAAAAATGCTCAAAACATATTACGGAATTTTTATAGCCCATGGAAGAAATGTCTTTATTAAAAAAAATTTTAGAGCTTGAAAAAAATTTTAAAAGCCGCCATAAATGCCTCTCACTTTTTCCGCCAAAAGATCCTAAATTCTTAAAGAAAAGGATACGACCGGCTCATTGCAAATTCTTTAAAATACCGTCAACCATCTTGAGATTTTTTCCCTCCCTTCTCTCTCACCGTTTTTACCATCTTGGGGTTCTTTTATTTTATTCCTTTCGCGATGCTTTTCAAGTATCTCTCATGCACCGAGGAAGGAAATGATTAAAAACGCTTAAAAAGAGAAATTGCGTAATGTTCGCGGAGATACGTTAAGAAAATAGCTGCGAGAAAAAGATAGTGCTCATAGAAAATGCTTTATGTTGGAAAAGTCTAGTTTTTACGCGTCATCTTATTGTTAGTGCCAGACACTTTTGAAGTCCCCCCTCCTCCTTCCTCTTTTTCAAACCTTCCTCTTGGATACGTTAGTGAGTGGATTGTGTCAAAGCATTTCCATAAGACCGTGTTTTAAATGGTGTATGCCCCTAAGGTGAAAACGAAAAGTTTTACTTAAAATTTTAAAAGTGTTTTATGTAATCGCTGTTTTTTTTTTTTTGTTTTTTTTTTTTTTGTTAGTGTTCGTTTTTTCAGAGTGGAGTTTGTGACTAAGACACATCTCTTTTCAATTGTTAAATGTCTCGTGAAAGATAAGGAAATATTTAAAATCTTGCAGCTAAAATGTTGGACATTTCACATGAATAATTAGAATCTGCATTAAAATGAAAACAAAAAAAATATTTATGTTTTAATTAAAAGTAAACTATTTTTTTATATAAGAGAATAAACTTTGTTCTCAATAATTCTATAATGCATTCTTGATATTAATACGAAACTCATGAATGAACACTGAACGAAAGTAAAATAAAATGAAGAAATACACTATAAAAAATTTTCGAAATCGTTCGAATCAAATTTTTCGAAACATACTCATCTAACTTTTAACTTACTTTTCATTGACCTTGACATTTTTTAATGAAAACTACTTTCCGATCTGCTCATTGCTCTTTTCAATTTTCATGCATCTTTTACAGATTTTTATTTTCCAATTCTTGAAATATTTATGATTCAGTATAATTTGGCAATTTGGGTATGTCGATCGAAATTAAATCAAGAAAATGTATCTATACACAACCGTAAAAATATTTGAGAATCTAGTATTCTAGAGTTTTAATCGAAAAAGAATGATCATTCCCATGATAATTGTTTCAAGCTCCAGTGGAATAATTTTTAACTCATTTTTCGTGATGCATAATAGTTCTGCAAATGATAATAGTGATATTTATATATGAAATACTTATATAAGTAGATATCTGAAACTATTTCTACTCACAGGAGCATACCAATTATTTAGATAAATTGGGTTGAATTTTCCTGATTCTTGAACAGGAGTAATCGAATATCAAAATAAATGGACAATCTGTAAAATAAAAGTTCAGGTAAAGAAAAATTTGCTTACAAGATATTTATTTAATAAAAGTGACGTTGTTTATATTTTGAGTATTTTTATATTATAGTTAAAATATAATTGCTTGGACTTATTGCACATGATTTGTTCTTTTGCTGTCCTTGTTCTTTTTTATTGGAGAAAATGCTTGTTTGCGGATTTCTTTTTCCCCCCGATAAAAGAGATGTGGATAGTTGAAGTTCTATTTTATATAAATAAAATGTCATAAAGGAGCTTCTTAAAGCTAGGAGCATCAGTTGAACAATTTCTGATTACTCATTTTATCTGACAATATTTCAACAATCTGTATTTCACCTCAACAATTTCCAACAGAGGAGTTGAAAAGCAATTTAGATTAAGAAAGTAGAAAATAAAAGGAAGTTTGAAAATCGTATACAAACATTAAAATACATTTTTATTTTGGGAATAAATCTACAATAATTTTTCTCATTTGCTTACAGTTACATAAATAGTTACAATAATTTTTCTCATTTGCTTACAGTTACTTAAATAGTTACAATGATTTTTCTCATTTGCTTACAGTTACATAAATAGTTACAATGATTTTTCTCATTTGCTTACAGTTACATAAATAGTTACAATAATTTTTATCATTTGCGAAGTAATAACCTATAGAGAAGAATTTAGGAATACTGTGTATGCCTGATAACAAGAAAAGATGCAATGCAAAAACAAACAAATATACTTCGAAGAAAAATCTACATTATAATACCTAGATGAATCCATTATGCCATTTGCATTAAGTATTATAGACCTAAATTATTTTATATATGCCGGTATCATGAACGAGAAGAAATGTAGTGATAAAGACAAGGATAATTTTATAAACTCATTTGATAGGTAAAAAAAAAGTTTTTTGATATTATCTTCTTTTCTTCTTCGTATATATAAACTAAATTTATCCTTAATTATCTGAATGAAGATTAAGATAGTTAACGATAAACAGATGATGAAGAATTAAGTAATGAATTAAGATAATGAAGATTACGATTGAAATATAACGTATATTATCTAGTGAATTAAAATATTCATTAGATGATATTCATGAATATTTTAATTAAAATATTCACGAATCTAGTTGTTGCATAATTAGACAGCGTTACTAGGATAAATGCACCTCTCACAAATGTTACAGGAGCACTTGTGTATAATGTAGCTCTAGAAAGGTTTTGAAAGTAAATTGATCAAGATTTTTGCTGTAGAAATAAAATAATAATTCATAAATATTTAGGTATTTTACTTTCCAGCTGTTTAGTAAATAGATTTGGCTAATTTATATGATTTTGTTCATATTTTCTAGGTAAAGAGAGTCCATACTTTCAGAGCAAGGTTTGTAGTTAATGATAAAATCAAGGCGAGTATAGGGTATTTCTCTTCTTCAATCTTTTATTCTATCAATTAGTAAATTACACTACAAATCCAACCTATTAAATAAAAATTTAATTATAAAATAATGTTTTGATTTCTGCATAAATATAAAAAATCTATATTTTGTACAAATTGAATTACATAGCGAACAAAAATAAACCTAAAGTACATTTGTATTTAAAAAAAAGCATGCAGATTCAAAAAATGCATTGTATTTGATTTTATTAGTTGCTGATTTAATAATGTTTTGAAAATTAATTGCATTTACCAATCATAATTCTCCATTAAAATTTCTGCTAAGATGTAAAAACGTAAAAAAGACAAAAATAATCTTTAGTTAAAAGTAAATGTTAAATCTGAAAGATGAAAATCTTATTTTAAGATTAATGGCAAATTATTAATATAAAATAGAAATTATATTTTTCTTTAAATGTTAATGAAAAAATGTCAGCAAAATGCCTCTGCGAGAATTGATTTGTTAAAATTACTATAATTAGAAAAACCAAGTTTTGATTTATGAAAGCTTTGATTTCACTCTGAAAAATTTAAAAAAAATAAGGAAATAAATTAAATTCCGATTAAAGTTTTTGAAATAAATAAATGATATTATTGCTTGTTTTTTTTAATTTTATTTTTTATTTATTTATTTATTTATTACTTTTTCTACTGAGGAATTTTTTAGGTTCGTGATAGCTCCAAATGAATGTTAAAATGGATAAATTCAAGTTTCTGTCTTTCCAGCGGAGCAAATTTCCGATTTAGTGCAAAAGAAAGCGAAAAATCCAAAACGTGTATCTAAAATCTTTTTTTTTTTTTTCAATAGAGGTGGGATGTGGGAAAAAAACTTATTCGTCAAACCCAATATATTTTGTCATTTAGAGTTAAATAATTTGAAATTATTAAAATATATTGGCTATAAATATGACCTCATCCATTTTAAATAGATGGTTATCATTTAAAATGGATGTGTTAAATGTTCTTAGTATCATTCTTTGCTTTGAAATAAATTAGAAAAGTTGTATTTGAAGGTTTGACAACAATTTAAAAAATTGTGTGTGACCTCTGATTAATATTTTTAAAAATATGCAGTTTTTAGCTTAGAAAATGTATTTTAACTTAGAAAATGCAAAATTGGTGATTTCAGTACATATGACAAAGAACATGATAAGCCACCAAAAAAAAAAATTCATGGTGGGAATTTGGAAGCATTACTTGATGAAACTATGAATGGTGAATGATATAAAAAAAATAGCTAATCAATTTGAACAAAGGATTGACGGAAAAACTTTCAGAACATGGCGAAAGGCATGATAAGGTTGTTTCCAATAAGACAATGCTCACCCACTTGTTGCCAGACCAATGAAAGCAATTTTAGAATAATTTCTTTGGTATGTTTTTCCAATCTGCTTTATTCATCAGTTGTTGCTCTCTGCGATTTTTGTTTGTTTCGCTTCATGCAGAATGTCTTTTCTCTTTTTAGAGAAATTCACTTTCCAAGGCAATGTCAAAAATTGGCTTTATAATTGGATTGCATCTAGATAGCAAGACAATTTTCTTAGCAGAATTCGTTTATTTCCCGAAAGATGGTTTTCATATAGTTTCTGAGGAAAATATTTCGAATAAATCGATCCTTAATTTTCATGAAAAACATGTGTCCTTAATAATTTTTAAAAAGAAGGGAATGCGAATAATATACTTTGTAGAAAGAAAAGGAAAATAGTTCTGTCTATCATCTGCAATATTGTTAACTTATTCACAGTGAAAAGTTACCTAAGCCGGACTTAGTGATCAGATATAAGCACAAGATTTGGACTTAGCAAGCCAAATGATGGTTTGATACAACTTGGAGTGGAATAATACATGATCTACCTAATGAAAGCAATCAAATAGTTCTGATCATTAATACGATTTATGAATACTACTTTTTCGATTTTGGTCAATGAAATTTTCCTTCAAAACGTCAGCTAGAAGATGCAACAACCAGAATATTGAAAAAGACCGTATTTTTAAGAAAGCGATTGAAGGTTCAAATGCTTCTTTCAGGATGTTGAATGAAAAATGAAGCACACGAATTAGACAAATAAATTTATGATTGTCATAATTTGGTATATTATCACTTTGACTTACGAATTTTCTTAACTCTCTAATTAGATGACACATTTTACTTGGGACATTTACTGTTCTTTTACTACTTATAATAATATAAGAGCGTTCAAGATATTGAAGAGTTTTACAGCGATTTTAAAATTTTAAATTAAATACTCTCACTTAGTTGTAGATATAAAATTAAAAACCTTTCAAGACAGGCTTGTCGTATATGCATCACCTACGGACGTCTCTCACAGCCGGGAGTATCACCCATGCATTTCTAGAAATCGCACTCATGAGACGGTGATGCATATGTACATTTTAAACTGGAACAAATTTTAATTGCCACTATATGGTTTCTCGTGTCCATTACTTTTGAAATAAATATAGTTTTAGTATCCTGACCTTCAGTTTGCTGATAATGAGCCCGATTTTGGCATTTTACTCATCATCTGCTGTGGAGGGAAAGAAATAACAGTAATGTAAATAAACAGAGCTGGATTGTGTAACTTTCTACTTGATAGAATCATTTCTGCTCTTCCTCCGAATTCTTTTCTTCTTGTTTTTTTTTTATTATTATTATTTATTTATTTATTTTGTTATTACTGTGTAACTGTAGTCTTTTCGAGTTTTAACGTCAGTTCCGTTGTATTTTGCGTAGCTTTAGGATATATTTCGGGCACTTCTCTTTTTATTCTGAAAGCCTCGGTTTCTGTTTATTATGGCAAGAAAAACGCGGATTGTCAGAGGAAGAATGTGCTTGTATTATGAATGAACTAATAATCTTTAAAGGAAGCAAAAAATGACGACATAAGGACTTAAACATTTTTTGTGATTTTTTTCAAAGTTATACTTAGAGACGCAGAAGTCCTGTCATGTGAGACGATTCCTTTCGCGTAAGTTTCCGTTCCATGCTTGCTTGCATCTAGGATAGAGGTTCCCATATCGAAAGGGTTAAAAATTCAGTAATTCGATGCCCGCGTCAGATTCGCCATTATATTTCTAAGGAGTTAATATAGTGTAGTAACTCAAAAAAATAGTCGGTTGAATTTATAATTTCAAACCAATTACAATTTTAACAATAATTTATTTAGAATTAAAAGAAATATTTATCAGAAGTTGAAAAATGTACTTATACTACAACAAGATTTGTTTCGGTAAAAATATTTTTTTTTTCACTGAGAAGTAATAACACCTTCTATGAGTGGATTGTGCATATCTTTCCCATGTAATTAAGAGAAAGTTATTTGAAGTGAAACAAGAGATTAAATATATCGTGACCACCGGGCTCCTCGAGATTCAGCAAATATCCAGGAGATTTGTGCAGTCCTCAACCAGGGACTGTACAAACGAAGCGGCCCCCTCTAATGCAAGCAAACTTGATTGCAAAGAATTAAGCAATCTCGGAGTATTTGCTGAGACAAGAGGATGTCTGCGGGATCCCACTCCCTCAGTTTGCACTGACATGAATAAACTGAGTAGCAATCTACAGCGAGCAGGAGCTCCAGGTCACCCAAGCGTTAGGATACGCCTACAATTTGAAGAAATTCATTTCGACATCCCTTTAAAGGAATCCAAAAAAAAAAAAAATAATTAAGAGATGAAATTCACTAAATCGTAAGACATTTTATTAGTAAATTTCAAAAACATTATTTTAAAATTGATTTATAAGAAATGTTTAAAATTAGTAGAAATATGTTTGTACTATTTTAATATAATAATTTATTGCTAATGTATGATAAAACTAAGGCTTTTAAACTGATTTATTGCTAACGTAAGCATGCTAATTTATATGTCTTTAATAATGAACTGTATAATTCAGTTATTCTGTAATCTAAAATTGTTGTTTACACTTTTAATCTGATTTTAAGTTAATATGACAGAGTTTCGCCTCATCAATACAGAAAGGAAATTCATATTCTCATCATACCATTGTGAAATCGATTTTAAATAATTTATTAATTAATTAAAAAATAATTCATTTATTATATTTTTAATGAAAGTAGAAAAATGAAAGTGTTTTAAAATCAATAGCACAATACTATAAGTTCTTGATTTATTTTCATTATGGAAGCAACAATGGAATTTTTATGAGTTTTTAGCATCTGATTGAGTTTTTACACAACCACCCTAAATTATAAGTTTATAAATAAAGAAAAAAAAGGATTAATTTTGATCCAACATGTACAACCAAATTTTTATTGATTCGCAGTAAAAAAAAAAGTAATTATTAAAAAAAAAAATGAGATGTCATGTGACTTATGCCAGCTGGTAATGAAATATCGTGTGGTTGTAGAAAAGCGCGCGAAAACAATAATACTAATATTCATTGTTTGATGAATGCCATTATGAATTTAAGGCCAGTTTAGACAAAAATAAAGAATGAATTGCATTGTTACTTTGATATAGTGTTATTGTTTTAATTTTGCTTCAAAGAGATATTTAGAAAAAAAAAATTCTGACAAACAAATATTTATAATTTTTATAAAATATTTAACTGATTATTTACCATTTTCTGCTGTGTGATTTTGTAAACACTGAATTTACTTTACAAATGTTTGGAGGAAAAGAGGATTTTGGTTTATATGCTCAAACATTAAAGTTTTAACAATATTTACACAATCTTTATAAATACAGAATCGAAAAGAATTATTTTATTTTCAGTCATTAGCGTACTTCACTTTTATTTTTCACTGATATATAGATTTTTCAGCCGTTGTAGTTTATTAATTAACCTTTTAATCAATGTACCTGATGTTTCTACAAATTCTATAAAAAAATTTTAAAAAATGATTTTTTTTTTTATATTTGGTATTTATTGTGATAATCTTTTATTTGTTTTTAGTATAGAAGAAACTTCAAATAATAGCAATCCTATAGAAACCAAATAATTTGATTTTTCTTACATATAAATAAAAATAAGTAGTATAAATTATTATACATATAGTTAAAGTATATAGTAAGTTAGAGTATAAATTATTATAATATAGTTTTAAGAAAATGTGCTATAGTTTAGCATTTTATAAGAAGTTTCATAATTAGAAGTTTGGGCACTAATTGTATTCAATTGACTATTATTTAATAATATCTTTTTTCTTAGAAATTTATTATTAATCTAGTAATGTAATCTTCAAATTAGAGTTGAGTATTAATTTTTAAAATAATTTTACCAATAAATATTTTTTAACTTAAGTTATTGTATATATTCCACCTAATGATAAAGCGTTGATACTTCTTCAATATATGATAAACAACCTATGTTGATGTAATTTTGGAAATAGCTGCTTATTTTCCTCGTGGAAAAAGTTGTGTGGCCCAGTATAAAAAACATTTACATGTAGAAATGTTAGGTAATGTACAAAATTGCAGGGCCATAAAATTTTGTAATTTTATTTACAAATTTCTTAAATTAATAGTGCTCTTACAAAATTAGATTTTAAAAACATATTCAGATTCCTATTACAAAGAAGAATTCAATAATAGTTTTATTAAATTCACTCAAAAATTATAAAGCAGAAGAGGGGAAAATTTGAGTTCGAAAACAACGTAAAATTTATAAAGCAGAAAGAAAAATTGAGCCTCGGAAGAGTAATTGTTAAAAATCTTTAAAATAGTTCAAAACTTCAAACTAACTTCAACGATGGCATTAGAATTTTAAATGCATAAAAAAAATGAAAAGTTCGTAGTAATCTTATCTTCATAATCCTTAAAGAGACTGGATGAATAATTTGATTGCTCAAACCATTTATTTATTATTTTTCTTCATCCTTTTCTTATATTTATTATTTTCTTACGTAAGAAAAAAAAATACAAGACTAGCTTTAGAGTGAAAAAAACGAGAACTGCATTTTAGCGGCGGAACAAAGGTCTTAAACTGTGGTCTTAGAATAGGAAATTTAAAAAGTTTTCATTTCCCTAAAGATATATTACTGACATTCTTGTCACAATTTTTGCGTTTTCTATTCAAATATGCGTGATTTTTTTTCTGTTTGGCAGAAATTATTTTTCGAAAGATATTTTTTGAGTAAATATTCTGATAGTCTTCTAAGTTATGTTCAACATAATTAATTTTCTTGACACGACTCACTATATCTAGATTTCTGATTTCTTCTAAACTTGCTTTTTAATATCTCCTTGCGTGATTTGCTTCCCACAGTTTTGGATAGATCAACTGATTAATATTATTGCAAAAGACTGCAAAATTTTGGGAAAAAATCGTACATATGAATTTAGAAAATTAAAAATAAACAATTGCAAACTTTCAAAAATCCAATAAAGAATAATTTCTTGGTTACGCAAAATATATTTTGATGCTTATGATTAATAAATAATATATGAACTCCGATAATAGATAATTATTTTTAAAGCAATTTAAAAATGTTTTGTTTACATACAAAAGAATTCTATATTACTTACTATATTGAACGCAAAATATAAAAATAATAACCCAGAAATGGAATTAAGTGGATGACAAGATATTTGCTTTTTAAAATCGAGATACACTAGCATAATTTAAAAAAAAAAATTAGATTTATTTAACAAGCAGTTATCACTTTCCAAATTTTACGAGAACAAGATAAAAATTTACCAGAAACGAACATTTGATTTCTTATGAATGAATGATGATGTGGTTTATTGACAATGAAAACGCATTTTCCAAGTGAGGGAAAAAAATAAGAAATATTTACTATTTACGAAATATTCATTTTTTTTCTTGCTTTAGATAAATGATGTTGCTTGTTACGCAATTAAGTCAATTGTAATTCCTAACAATAATTGACAATAAGGTTTTTTGAAATCTATCTTATCTTCATCTATCTTATGTCGAATAAGTTAAACATTATTAACTTTATATTTATGAATAATTTTTTTACAAATTATTAGTATAAAAATATGTAAAATAATTTTGTGATTGTTAATTAATTAATCTAGTTACATTAAAACATTCAACTATTATTAAAACAATAAAATATTTAGTTTTTTTTTCATGTTTTCATTTAGTTTATTTCGGAGAAATATTTATGTAATATTTAAAATTAAAAGATATTTTATAAGATAGATATGACCAAAGACGACTCTTACATTCACAGAGCTACGCGAAAATTTCAAGGAAAAAAATATTTTTTTACAGTGGACTTTTAATTTGTTTTCACATTATTGCTAAATAAAAATACCTTCTCTTTTTATCTGTCTTCTCTGCCCTCTTTTTGAGGAATAAACACCTCCTGACGCATGCACAAAAGAATGGAAATTTTACAATCGGAGAAAGAACAGTAAAGAAAGAAGAAGAAGAAAAAAGCACTACCATATGCATATCGGGGTTGCAGAACTAGCAACAGATCAACTAATCATAGGGAAAATTAGTTATTGAACTTTCTAGATCATTAAGTTAATTTATTTTTTCTAGCCTTTGAATTATTAAAATTTAAGATAATTTTTTTTTCTAGCCTTTGAATTAAGTAAATGTAAGATAATATTTATTTAATTTTATAATGTGGCTAACAATTTGATATATAATATTGAATGCTAAGAATTATAGTTTAATGAAAGCTAAGGATTCTTTTTAAATATATTTTGTGTCAACTCTAGTTTTTTAGTTGAAGGGCTAACAACTATTTGTGTGATCCATCCATCAGTTTATTGTCCAAAACATTAAAAGGTTTTATTTTAAATAATGCTTTGCAATCATCTTGGAATTCCTAATTTTTTAAGAGCTGATTAAAATATTACAGCAAAACTGCGATATCTAATCAATTCAAAACCATAATTAGATGATTAGAGAATTTTCATTAGAAAATTTTAATTAATAAATAAGAGCAGTAAGTGATATATTAGGCCACTGAATCGTTTTCTATTCCTTGTTGATCTATTATACAACGTGCGAAACTTATAACATTAACTGCGTACTTAATATTTGCATCGTTCACTTATCTGTGATTAGATGAGTTTAGACAAGTTTTAAAATACTAAACAGAGCATGAAAGCATTTTCATACGTGCCGGCTTGACTCTACTTGAATGTGATTCTCGCAGATTAGTTTCTCTCTTGATAAACACCGGTCTTCATTTAACCGTACATTGGTTAATCCAAGGGATTCAATTTTGGCGATCGGAAAGTCCAAGCATTTTCAAAATTACCCGCTAATGGCGCAATTCCAACTTTACTATCGGTAATCTCTCGCTTTCGAAAGATATGTAGTTTAATTCACTATTGCGTGGTTATAGTTCCAACCTAAACATTTACCATCGAGTACTACATAATGTGTACGCATTTTCTAAATGGATCTTGCGGCTCGGATCAAGAATAATTTCAGCAAGGAATGAATTATTAATCAAAGCTTGATTATACCAATATCTTTATGTCAGAGTTATCATTTATTTTGTAAAATGAAAATTCATTTCGTTGTGAATTTGGTATTCTTGATAGTTTTTTTTTAATTTTAAAATTAATGTTAAATGTTTTATCAGAAATCCTAGTTAAATCGAACTTTAAGATATTAACTTTAGGAGAATGGAAACATATGTGATTATTTCCACTTTGTTAGTATATCTAAATAAAAGTCAAGAACTCTTGGTAAAATTGAGGTGTGGTGTTTTCTGCTGATCAAAGAGATCTTGAAAAGTCTAGATAACACTTCTGAATTCTTATTTAGCTCAAATATTTAGAGTTAGGTTGCAGTAAAAGTCTACAATCATTAATATTGTTTGTAGTCCAAATTATGCATGTTACTAAGTATTGCAATAACTGTTATTTAGATTCTTCCAATCATTCTTAATAGCCACTAAAAGTTCGAGTAATTTTATATTTAAATTCCAAGGAAGAAGCATAAAATTCAAACACTTTAATAGCTTTGACATTAGTATACAGAAATTTTACTTGAATATAAAATAAAAAAAAATATATATATTTAAAATTTTTGCTTACTCTCAAACGCAAGCTAAAAACATTAATTTAATGGCTAGCATGCCAAGTACTCTAGCAAGTTTAGGAGGTGAAAATTATACACTCGAGTATTAAACTAAGATAAACATTATTTTTTGAATTTAAATATCTTTCTTATGTATTAATGCATGCTGACAAGATGGTTTATGTATTTGATGGGTATACTTGCCTTCTAGAAGATTTTAGAGAAAATTGGACCACATTTACATTGCGCTTAGAGAAAAATCATGAAAAATTATATTAACCAATGAGTAATGATATATCAATGAGCATTTCAGAAAATTGAGATCAAGAGAACAACTTGAAGTGGATAGTCGCAATAATCTGTTTATGTTTTTCTTTTATTCATATTGTCCAGCCCTGTTATACATTGATTTACCTCAACTCATGACCTCATACATTATTTTACCTTTTAAGTTACTGGCTACTGTATTTAACTAAAAATGGAATAACGACAATTTTAACATTTTAAATGCGTACTTTTATCTTATATACATTGGTGTGCAAAACTTAAGTAACAGTTTTTTTTTTTTTTTTTTTTTTTGCCATAACTACATGAGAAATCATCTGAGAGACATGAAATTCAGAAATGAGAGACATCATTTTGTACTTAAAAAATGACGAAAGCATAGCTGCGCCAAATTTAATAAAATTCATATAGTATGGAATCAAAAATAAAGATAATCATTACACATGATTATCTATCCAAGAGGACAACAAGCAGATGTTCCTTAGTACGAGATATGACCTACCCTTATTGCAATGGTTGCTTCGCACCGTCTCTCCATACTCAACACCAGATTGCCCACCAGTTCTTGAGGTAAGACTGCTCATACCTCAATTAGCATTTATTTCAGCTGTTGGGTGTTCCTCAGAAGATGTAATCGTACCCCAAAGCACCCCACACATGTTCTATTGGATTTAAATCAGGAGAGAATGCTGGCAAATCCATTCGAGTCAATCTTCACTTTCCAGCATCTGATGAACATCAGCAGTCCGGTGTAACCGTGCATTGTGCATAAAAACGAAGTCTGGTCCAATAGCACCTCGGACACAGGATCACCTCCTTACAATAGCTCTCTCCGGTTACAGAACCTCTTTCGAAAACGTGGGAACGTTAATTTATCCTCAGTCCACCCATTCAGCATACTGCCTCCCCGACAACAACTCCTTGACCACCGTAGCGGTCTCTTCTAGTGATGTTACTGGAATGAAACCATATCCCGACCTCTCTCTAAATCAATCAGAATCATTTGTGGTACTGAAATGCCTCTTATCCGTAAAGGGGGCACGTCTCCATTGATTAGATGTATAGTTTTTGTGCTCCTTACACCACTCTAAATGGTGCCGCCGATGGCCAACTTGCAAAGGGAGCTGCTTTCAGGACGGTGGGCGAATAGGCCACTTTTGCAAAGGCGTCTGGCCACAGTAAACCGCGGCACTTGTCTCTCTGTTGCTGTACACAGTTGCTGAGCAGTGGCGCTTGCTGACTGGTATCGGGCTGTTTTCGCCTGCAGGACAATATATCGGTTATCCACTTCAGTGTTTTTCCTAGGGAAACCACCATCAACCTTTCTAACAAATGTACCAATGGTTTGGAAGGCTTTACAAGTTCATGAAATGACATTTTGATTCCGAATTCTTCAGCTACACTGGTCAAACTGCGTCCCTCCTCCAGCTTTCCTATCATTCTTTTCCTTGTGAAGTCGTCCAGGTGATTTCTTCTAACCATATTTCATGAAAGAATTCACTTTCACTTGCAGCGAATGTCTTTAATTGCGTCTTCATTCTTCCTTTCCTTGTAGGCTTGAGCCGACTGTACGTGTTTCGCGTACACTCACGGCGCCTATGATGTTTTGTTTCTGATATTTGCATATGCATCGCCTTTCTACTGAATTGCGCGTTCATTATACTGATCGCAGTAATCCCTTTTCTGCAATTTCTTGGCTAGCTGCTTAAAATTTACATTATTGCTTAAGTTTTGCACATCAGTGTATAATAAAATGTCACTTTCTAAAAAAAAAAAATCTCATTATATTTATTAAATTTAAAATCCGTGGAATATTTTAAATTTTTACAGATAATAAATCAATTGGGTATTGATTTATTATCAATACCCAATATTGCCTACCAAATTGCCTACTATATTGCCTACCAAAGCCCAATTTTAGCCTATTATTTGCAAAATATAATTATTCCATACACCCATACCTATACCTAAGGAGTTAAAAAGACAAAATGCTAAACTAAAAAAAAAAGATGAAATTAAAATTTAAAAAAAATTAAGATTGTAATCGATTTATCGTTAATTTATTCATATCAATGAGTATTAGTCTATGACCATTAGACTATTAAAAATAGGCCTAATAGACTTTGATAAGCTTCAAGTTTTAAGCACTTGAATATTATCAATGATTATTAGCATTCCGAGTTATAAAAAAATATCTGGTTTTGGGAATTAATTTATCTTGATGGTAAATGCGGTTTCACTTTTAAAAGTTACGAATAATGATTTCCTCGCGGAGTAGAATCGAAGGAATGTAATTTTCGTCGTAGTAAAAATATTGCAGAAAAACTACTGACAAATAAATTCCTCACAGTAATTTAAGAACAATTTTTATCCTTGTAACATTTTCAATGTATGGAATAGGGAAGAATAAGTGAATAAACAGAGAATCTTCAAGTGATCAGTTTTCGCATTCATTAAAAATAACGAACATAACTTTCATTTTAGTTTAAATGATAAGAGAAATTTTAGTGAATGCCACTTAAAAATGGTTTTAACGTAATAAAAATTTTTTACATTCGATGAGAGATGCAAAATTAAAAATGCAAGTGCATTTATCGCTTATTTCATCTTGTTGTCAATGCTTAACAGAAAACCATAGAATATAGCTAGAGATAAAGGAGAAAAAAGGATTTCTCTGTCTCTTTCTGTAGAAGTCAATTCATTTTCAAAAATTTCTGGTTGTGTTTTCCTTGCGGCAGAGATTGTGAGCACTTAATTTTACATTAAAAGCAGGTGAGAATCTCAGAAGCAATATTGAAATAATAAAAGAAGAAATTGAATATGCATAGAAAGTTACGCAAAAATATATGTTAAAACGAAAAGCTTTCAGTTTGAATTTGAAATGCCATCACGTACTTCTTTAAACGGCATACTCAAACAAAATACTTGTTAAGTGCTTTCTCTGAACTTAAAACCATTAACAAGCTCACAAGTACAATCTTTTTCTGTAATTTTTAAGTAACGCATTAGTTTTATGTCTGCAGGTTTCGATCCATTTAGCAGACATTTTTTAAAGTTCCCTTTTGCAATTCAAATGAGATTAAAAACAAACTTCACACGAAATGTACAACGTATTTAAATAAACACTTATGATATGAGAAGAGTGTTTTTAATTGCACCTTTTAGGCGTGAAAAAAATCATGAAAGAATTTTTGATTCAGTTATCGCATATTCACTTTCATGAATTTTTAATTTTATGAATATTCATATTATTTTATTGGTCGGCCCATTTAAAATTAAGAGAAAATTATGAACTCAAAATAGTACAATTATGTATTTTTTCATTGATACTAATCTAAATTTCCTTAATTAAAGATAAATTTTACATTTTTGTCATTTCGGTATTTAAAGAAATTAGTTGGTGATGCAGTAATTTCCCTTCTGAATCCAATTGATGATAATTCCATTATTTTCAACGGATTTAAAGGAGTCTCCATGAGACCAATCACGTTGATCTATATAGAACAAGACAAACTTTTTCACCTCACACTTCATAAAAAAACGGACATTTTAACTGAAGTTTGCAACATCAGTATTGAGGTTGGGCCAATGAACCAGTGTTATGTTCAACGACAAATCTGGTTTCAGTCTGAATATTGATTTTTATCGGTTAACGTTATGGCTAGAAAGTGGAACTCATGTTCACCTTGAAAATTCTACGGAAAGGTATTTTTTCCGTCAAGGAGGGTCATGATGTGGGTAGGCATCATAACAGACAACAGAGCAGGCCATCATAAGTTTGAGAGAGGTCTTTGATTGCTAAAAGCTACAGAGATAAAGTTCTCGAGACTTGAGTTTGTTTGTTCAGAGGTGTTATCGGCCTTGACTTTGTATTTATGACTGATTACGAGCTTGTCACCGTACGAGTCTGATCGACAACTTTCTCGCAATGGAAAATATCTAATGCATGCCATGGCCTCCTCATTTACTTGATTTGAATCCTATCGAGCATATGAGGGATATGATCGGCAAAGAACTTGTGGCTATTTTGCATCAACTAACCCAGAATGTCATAGAAAGTATGGGAAACACCTGCACAGAGTGCCTGCCTGTCACAGGTAGCCACACTCTTATTAAACTGCAGCATCACTTTCTTTTTAATGTTATATTTTTGCCCAAAATATGAACTCCTCCGATGCTTATTTTTAATTCAAGGTATTTCTTTGAACAATAAAAACGATTATTGTCTCTCCCTCGCATTATTTTCTTTTATTATAACCGTTTTATACTCGTTCATGTCATTGTCATGCCACTCACGTTTCATGTCATTCCGATTTAGATTTCTTTCGTTATTTATATAATTAAGAATTATGATTAACTTTTGAATATCAATGTTTTTTCAGTCAGAAAATGTTAAATGACATAAATAATTATATTTTATATTATTTGAGACAGTAAATGTGCTTCTGAAATAATGACAGGTCCAAATTTATTACACTCTCTCTATCTTATTAATCATATTTAGTCTAATATTTTTGACACACTAACATTTTTTTTTTCTATATTGCCACCAGAATCTGCCCCAAGGATGGTCATTTTGAAGAACGCATGACTGTAATAGTGCAAAATAATAATGTTGAACAGTTACTGCACATGTTTATGTACAGTACATGTGTAAAGTAAACCCAAGTTAATAGATTTAACCCTTTACTAATAAGTAATTTCTGTGTATATCGTCCAGCTCATTCAAATGGTATTTCTGATCTTTCAACTGTATGAGATCTGTAATTTACCGGAAGGTGAGGGGTGTCTGCATTCAAATAGTAAGATAGTTTTTTTCATTTAATTTGTTTATTTATTTGTATTTTGATTTCATGCCACGGAATTGGAAGCTCAAGAAGTGCTTCACCCTATAAAGTTATTATTATCTATCATTTCTCTAATAATAAATGACATCGTTTACATCTTTTATGTTTCTTTATTTATTTATCTAAATGTATAAAAGCCCAAAACATTTGTAATAAATGCAGATAAACACTTGTTTTTAAAAAATGAGATTTTCAGTGCTATAAAAAATATATTTTCATTAAATTCGTTGCATTTCTCTTCACGTTGCAAATGATTTTCGTCATTTATCCAGATGGGAAGAGTACGAAATGACAGATATTCCTCTACACTTGTGATCCATTTCAATGGAACTCGACTGTAATCTCAACAAAAAAAGAACAAATGCTGCCTCAGCCTGAAGAAATAAATCAAGTGTTCGGAAAGAAGCACTGAGCGAAAGAGCAAAACGAATGTAGCAAGTGTGAGTTGTGAGCTGTCACATTTGATCGCTTTTCTGAGACGAATCAGTTTACCGAGTAACTTAGATTAATAGAAAAAGTAGATGTGATTTCCGAGTCTTTTAAGTAGTATTCTTAAGCGCAGAGGCTTCAGATATAGAGAAAGATCCGCTGCTCGTAAAATTTATCTCATCGCCATCATTCCTGCCCGAAAATTACTGCCCGTAAAGAATACAACCAGCAGGAAATAATTTATTCTTTTAGTCTTAACTTTTTAAACGAGACTTGACATTATTAAAACATTCAAGCAAATGAAGTTATATTAGTATACGTTTATTTTCAGCGCATTTAAACTAATTAGGACATAAGTTAATTTAAAATGGTTGTTCTTATGTGTAATTTTATAGCACTGTATAAAATATACACTGTGAGTCATAAAGCGGAATATTTATTTGAGATAAATTTTAAATAAGATAAATAAATATCTATCAATTTTCAAGTTTTAAACTTAATTATTTACATTTTTTAAAAACTTAAATTGAACTAATCCAGTTTTACTTTGTAAATTCAGTAGAGTACCAACTGATAAAGTAAAAAGAAGGAATAGGATAGCCCGATGTGTCAGAAAAGGCCGTTTTTAGAAATGAAATGTTAGGTTCATTTACCTACAGTGTTTATTTGGTTGTCAATTTGAAACATTATGGAAGCTGGAATATTTGTTAAGCTCTTATGCTCTTTCAGCCTTGTTAATTATGCGTTTTATTTTGCATGTTTTTAAAACCATGTTACTTTAAAAATCAATTACTTAAACAATCGATAAAGAGTAGCTCAGTCATTACAGAAACGTGTCATGTTTATAGTAGATAAAGAAGTAAATAAAAGAATAAAATTACACTAATAAAAGAGGAAAGTATTTTATTTACTGCTTGCTAATGAAAAAATTCTGCCGATATATGAATCCCTGGTGATTTATATATTTCAGGTAATTGAATAACATTGCGGATACTTTAAGATGAGTGTTTAAAAATTATGTGAAAATGACAATTCAGCTCTCACAGTTAAAGCAATAACAACAAATTATCGAATACTTTATATGGCACATTCTCAATTCCTTTTTGGAATGTGATTTTCTCAATCAAATAAAAAAAACTGTAAATGACATTAAATTAATATCTACTATATGAAAAATGTCAGTGATGGAAGAAGAGATAGTAAAAATGTGCAAATAGGCACTAAGGACAGGAAAACAAGAAAATATATTACTATATTACTATGTTTACAGATTTTCCTTTTGTGATCGAAGCGCTATCGAGGGTTTTATATACGGACTCTGTTTGAATTCAGAATATCATATAGTAATTCGCTAATAAATGATATTTCGTAGTGAGCATTCATTAAGTTTGATATTCTTTGTACATAAAATTGATTATTTTCTAAATATTTAAAGTTGAATGAATAATTAACATTAAATTAATCATTAAAGATTGTCCCATGATATTAAAAATATCCATGTATATTTAATGTTTCTTTAGCCGGAAATGTGCTAAAATGAGATGATATATCATGGTAAAAATAAAAATGTTCTCATTTCCCTGTATGATAAGGCAATGGTGTGAATTTGAGTTACCTTCACTCCGCTGATGAAACGAATCTGAAATGATTGAAATTGAATCGCAGCCGATGATAGCCATTCAAAACTCAATTATGAATTTCTACCGACGCTATCGCGAAGACATTTATTCAAGTAATTACACATTACCCAAAAGGTTTCCACAAATTTGACGATTAGCATAGTTCAGAGAGATGGCGTTTCCGTTCTTCCTATCGCACTTTTCTACGATTTTTTGATTTATTTATTGATTTTCTACCTCTTTTAACAATCTATACATTAAATTTTGATTTCTTTTTCTAATAGCAGTTATTTAATCTTGCATGTATCTTTCTTTTGTTTCGGCAAAGTGTATTCTGTGATTATCCAAAACTTGTAAATTCCACTAAACCAAAAAGCAAACTACTTGCATTTTGACAATCAAGGGTTTTTAAATAGGATCTAAACGATTTGTCTATTAAATTTAAAACAAAAAAACACCCATCTGTGAAAGAAGTCTTATATAAATCCACCCTCCATGATTTGTTTAAATATTGATACCTCGATGTTTCAATACCGGGAATATACCACATCTTGCTTGAGTAACGCACGAAAATAAAAAGACAATATATTTGTCAGAGGAGGTGACGTAACTTTGTATCGTGTTGCCAACAACCACACCCTCAGCCCAAATGCAAACATGAATCAAGAGATATGCGTCACACCGGGGGAATTGCAAGTGTCATCACACCTTGTAAGTAGTATAGGGATGATGGCTCTCATATAAAAAGTACCTTTCACTAGATGATGGCTCTCATATAAAAAGTACCTTTCACTAGATGATGGCTCTCATATAAAAAGTACCTTTCACTAGATGATGGCTCTCATATAAAAAGTACCTTTCACTAGATGATGGCTCTCATATAAAAAGTACCTTTCACTAGATGATGGCTCTCATATAAAAAGTACCTTTCACTAGATGATGGCTCTCATATAAAAAGTACCTTTCACTAGATGATGGCTCTCATATAAAAAGTACCTTTCACTAGATGATGGCTCTCATATAAAAAGTACCTTTCACTAGATGATGGCTCTCATATAAAAAGTACCTTTCACTAGATGATGGCTCTCATATAAAAACTTTTTATATGAAAACCATCATCTCTATACTACTAAAAGAGCGAGCAATGTTTTCTGCAAGGTTATAAATTTTATTCCCACTCAAAAAAAAGAGGCACAGACTGATAATTGTTGAACGATTTTTATTGTATATATAAGAAAGAAATATATGTATAAAGAAAGGATATGAATACAAATTATTTTCATTTCATTCGAAAAAGCAGTGCAAACAATTAATACAATATTAAGTAAGACAAAACAACAACTTGAATCATATATATATGTACATGCAAAAATAGTATAAAAATTGATTACATTAAAAAATAAAATGTTCTTGGTATTTATTAATAATATCTCATGGAAGATCTTATATTGGTTCGCATTTGCGTTATAGACTGAGAAAACCATGAAAAAACTCAGTCCAACCAGTCGATCTGAGTAAACATTTGATTCACTTACAAAGCATGTGAATATAAGAAAGAAATGTATATAAAGAAAGGATATGAATACAAATTATTTTCATTTCATTCGAAAAACAGTGCAAACAATTAATACAATATTAACTAAGATAAAAACAACAACTTGAATCATATATATATGTACATGCAAAAATAGTATAAAAATTGATTACATTAAAAAATAAAATGTTCTTGGTATTTATTAATAATATCTCATGGAAGATCTTATATTGGTTCGCATTTGCGTTATAGACTGAGAAAACCATGAAAAAACTCAGTCCAACCAGTCGATCTGAGTAAACATTTGATTCACTTACAAAGCATGTGAAATAAAATTGAACTAAGAGACAATTTTCCCCTTAACAGAAGGTAGCTATTGAATGCTTAATAGTTTTTCAAAAAAATTTTTTTTTTGAAGAACATAAAAATAAACGAAAATTTTACTACCATTATTCTTCAAGCAAGGAATAGTGACCAAAGCATTTTCCGGTCACACCATCCTCATTCAAAAATATTTTATCGTAAAACGGAGATAAAGAAATTTTGTTTGATATGGTTGTAGAAAGAATATGTGATTTTGACTGTATAGAATATTGCTCGTGACGATGAATCGTTTCATTAAGTAAAGAGGTTTTAAAATGTTCATGTGTTATGTTTCTTAAACAACTCTGTTTTACACCTTTTGCCTTTTTCGTTTCAGTATTTTCACATTTGTAGCTGTACATTTTGCATCGTAAACCGATAAATTCTGAAATAGGTTTAGATTTCGTTTCGTCTTTTAAAAACCCTAACTTATTTTGGTTCTCCGAATTAAAAAATTCACTTGAAGATGGATAGTTGCTTAGATCCATGATATCAAAAAATTCATTTTTAAAATCTTTGTAAACATTATTTGTAAATATTTGCATGAATAGAGAATCAGTATCTGTGTATAAGAGTTTGCAATTTTCTTTATAATATTTTTTGAACTTAGAGTAATATAAAGTATACATGTGTAATTTAGCTAGCTCAAGCACGCAAAATCCTACATAAATTGGTTTGTCGAGAACTAGATTAATTTTTTTCATCTTAAAGACAGCGAAGTCTTCGTTTATGCTCTCAAAGTATTCAAGTAAAGGACTTGCTAAATGCTTTCTACATTCAGCGGGTGTAAGAGCAGTCTTTAAGTTAATTCTTTTTCTGACGTTTTGGCATGTTTTGCCGAAAAAAGCATTATTCATTTTTTTAAAGAAAGATTTTTCAAACTCGCTTTTGGCTTGTTGGCGTTTTTCATTATTAAAATTTATATAGCTTCGCAACCAGTCTGATTGTGAAAAAGCCAAGATCCGATAAATTTTTTTTAAAGACATCCCATGCTTTAAATAGTATTTTAAGTTCCTGTAGTGTAAAATGTAGCGTTTCTTTGGATAAAAATTTGGTGTTAACTTTTTACACTCGGTGAATGGAATATTTTTTTCAGACAATATTTTTTTTTGATAATCTGATAACATTTGTTTATTTATATTTAAGTGTTCTGCTGCTAAGGGAAAATCATGGAAATCATGAGCTGATTTATCATATAGTAAATCTACCTCTAATAAATATCCCGTTTCTGAGTATCGAGATACATTTGCTAAATCAAAAACAGCTATTTCTTCAGGTGAAAGCCAACGAAAATCCCCCACAGGTAGATATTCAGACATGCAATGTCCGTAAAGATTGTTAACATCTAAATTCACAATATAATTTGTAGGTTCATCGGGGTTATAACAAGAAAGATATGGATTATTTGCCTGGGCATATCTTTGACCGAGAAAGCAAATTCCACCTCTCATTTGAGTCTCAAGTAAGACATAGTCTTCTACATTCGATAACAATTTTAATTCCTGACCTGTGAATTTTAAACCAGAATGCCACGTTAAATCAGCAATAGTTAGGAAATGAGCAGGGTCCAAATGATAGTGCATCATGCTTGTTTGTCGAAACGATTGAAATACTTCAGCTAAAAGAATTGTATCTGTATTTTGATACAATTCAAGGTAATCTTGAAAATTTTTACAATGAAATTCTTGGTAAACCCTCAGTGCGTGTTTGTATTCTTTTTTTGTTATGTTCGAATTCGTCAAAATGTTAAAAAAGGCTTCGTGAGGTGGAAATGTCTTTTGTTTTAAAATATCTTTTGATGAAAAATAGCTATAAGGAAAAAATCCTTTTTGTTTGAGTAAGTTTCTATTTGTTTTATTTTGGAAAAAAGAATCAAAAATGTCAAACCGATGTTCAGAAATTTTCAAAATTTCTACAAGAGAAGATAAGGAAGAATCAAGAAATGCGTACGAATCAATAAATTTAATGTAATTATCGAGGGTGAAACTAGTAAATTTTTGACTATTCGTCGGAATTATATCAATCTGATGCGCGAATTCTGGAGACATATGTTTTAACAATAAGTGGGAATCGTACCCCTTAAGGTTGTGAATGACTACAGGAATGAAATTACTTCTTTTTAAATTTAAATTGCATGAATTGTGACAGAAACCTCTAAATATGCCTAAAACATGGCAATGATCTCTGACAATGCGATCACTCGGTTCAAATTTTAACTTGCATATGTAACATGTGCTAGGCTTTCCCGTTGGTATATTTTCCTCGATCATTGGTTTATTGCATGATAGTCTTTTAAATAAAGATTTTGCTAATTTTTTTATTGTTTTTAAAAATATTTGTACTGGATTTTCTCCGCAATAGAATTTGTGATATATTATTTCATTTTTTATATTAATTGCTATTAATGCGAAACTGATTGGTTCGTGATGCTCTAGGTTGGCTGAAAAACTCTGAGATGTATTTGGTAAAACAGTAGATATATTTTTCGTTATGCATTCAAAATCCGCATACAAAATAAAAGGATGGAACAACATTTTGTAAATGCTAGTAAATTTTACAGTGTTTATTTTAGGCGGTGATAGTTTTTGGGGGGCATTTTGGCAACACACTCGCTTATGATCTACAAGACTATTTCGCCTCTGAAATCCAATCAGGCATCGCGAGCAATAATGATGAATCCCTTTTTTGGAGTTTAATAAACGATTTAGATTTTTAATTAAGAAGTAATGCTCTTTATACAGAAGTAAATTTATTTCCGAACCCAACTTTTTATTACTGATATATATGGGGAAAACTTCTTTGTCATAAGTAAAAATATTTATCTTTAAGCTGTTGATACTTTCAAAATGCTTTATGTTAGAGAGTTTCATGGGGAAGGTTACATTTTTCAATTTTAAGTATTTTAGTTTATTTTGGTAACTGCTTGGAGCATTAGGATTTTTTTCAGGAGGAAAGAGATGAGCTAAGCAACTATATATGAAGCATTTGTGATCATCGCAACGTATATTTAGAAGAGTTCTTTTTTTTTTTAAACAGTCAGGTAATTTTATATTACCGCAACCTCCCCGCGGTTCTCTGTACTGTCCGATATTAACATCTAAAAAGTTAATTTTATTAATAACCCAACCACTACCGTTTTGGATATATGTTTCAATGGAATTGAATATTTTCTGAAAACAGCTTTTAACTTTACTTTTTACTTGGTTATATGATATTATGCGTTCAGCAAATGAACAGAAGTAAGCGTTTTGCAGTAAATTGTCAGGATGAGTATCTTTAATAAATTCAATGCTTATGCATATTAAAAGACGGAAAGGTAGGTTTTGCTCTAATAAGAGTAAGAAAATGTTTTCTCGAATTTCGTTATATAAGTTGTAGGGATCAGAGTGTATCGGAGAGTGTCGGTAAGCTGAAATATAACCTCTAAAACTTGATTCTATTCTATTAAACGACATTCTAAGAAGATGAATATAGGGAAAATTGTCAAGTTAGTTCAATTTTTTTACAAAATTTTCATTTAACTCGTGAATGTCAATTTTTCTTTATATGTTCTGCAAACACATTTATAGCTTTTTTTAAAGCTCCCAATTGGTCAAGATTCATGTTGAATCTGTTCTTTGTTTCATCTCCAACATTCTTTTGGAAAGCAAGATAATAGGACTTTCTGTATTCCTTGATGCTGATGTTAATCCCTTTTCCTAGGTAAGCGCTTATTGGGGGTATGAGCTTTTTCTCTTCTGTCGGATCAGAAAAATTATACTCGAAATTCTTTGCTCTTTTGGTGGACTCCTCTTTTTTCTCATCGTTTGATTTTCTTTTAGCTATCAGAAAAGGGATAATATTTTGAAATTAAATCTAAAGATACAAAATGTAAAATGATTTTACATTTTACCGTCATGTTTTTTCTTTGGGAATTTAAAAATCTAAAGTCTAAATTGACTTATAAAATCAAATCTAATTTACCGCTTGTATGCTTTTCCTTGGAAGGAAGGGGAAATAACTGCTCGCCGTCTGAATCGCTATCAGTTAAGCCTATTAGGAAGTGTGAAAACTTAACGTTATTTTTAAAAAATTATGTTACACATGCTTAGCAATCTAAAAAGAATATGAAAATGCAATCACTTACTGACGCTCGCTTTGTGACTGTCCATGATAGCTGAGTAGTACTTAGATACACGCACTCTGAGGAAGACGGAGACAGAGATGAAGATGAAGTCTTCAACAAGATCGGTAGTATATGTACAAAGGCTGATGTAGCTTATATTTATACCCCTGTTTATGTAAGTGGCAATGGAATAATTGTTTATTATCTGTAGAATTTCCCAGGAACGCCTTGTTCTCCCTGAACTGGTGACCTTAAAGTAATTTTAAAATAACTTTATGTGCATTTTCCTACCTTAACCCACTTTCACCACCTTGAGAATAAAACAACGTAATTTTACGGTGATATAGGATATTACAAAAAACATACTGATGTAGCGAAGCAAAATAAGACAGACGCAATTATACAGTTAAATTATATTTTTATTCAGGGATTGTTAAAATATTACATCGAGTGGTACAATCAGTTTCTTCGTGTTGCTTATGCATGTAGAACATCGATTCATTGATGATGTTACATTAAATGACAGTTAGTGCTGCTTAGTATTACAATTTTATATAGAGTTTACAATGCTGAGCTATTCTCAGTATCTTAGCTGTACAGTTTAGTATTTACATTTATTTTCTTTGAAGTTGTCAACAATTCCATTGCAGATCTTTGAATCATGAGTAATTGATTCGCCGAAGTTCGCTTTGTATTACGTTTTACAATCAAATGTCTGTCGATAATTCATAGCAGAACCGTTATGGAGTTCTCTGACAATATCATTATTGTTGAGAACCTTGAAATAGGCAATCTTCAATCTGCAGTCTGAATCGACTGTATCCATTTGATAGGAGTTCGCAGCTTGAACACAGGATATCATATTTTCGTAAAGGGAATCGGTGAAGCAATGAATCATATAAGCTGATCCAGTACGCTTCAAGTACATAAAGCCATATCTCAGTTCGGAAGTCATCGTTTCTGCTGAATCAGTTGAAGCACAATGAGAATTCCACAGTTAGTGTATCTCTTTTATATGCTCTGTATGAAAAGTGACCTCCAAAAAAATATGTTAAATTTATAGAGAGAGCATATATAATTATATTCTGTTGAAACATGTCTAAAGACGTCTATTTCTGAAATCACGAGCTTCACAAATTTGATTTGAATATGGAGAAAAGCAGCAATTTTGTAAACGAAATTTGCTAGCTACAAATTTTTTAATAAACTTCTCGTTATTTTCAATTTTATTAGAATCTAGAGGTGACAAAGTTTGCTTTCTCACAAAATTGTACAAGAAATGAAGGCAAAAATGACCACAAGTATACGACACTAAGCTTTGATATCTACATTTGTTCCAAGCAAATTTTGCAGCGTTATTTTCTATGAACTTTAAAATATATTTGTTATTCGGCACAGAAGCATAACTACAAAAATAGTAACATTTGTTATTCCGAAATGCTATTGCAACCCAATGACTTCCCGGTTTTGTTTTAGGATCTAAATTTACAATAAAACATGAATAACTATCTATTGTCTTAGGCAATTCATCTGAAGCGTATACGCCTCCAAATTTAGAACGTAGACGGAAGTCGCTGCATGCAAGTCTGCACAAAGTTGTGCTATCCATTTTCAAAAATCTGAAAAAATACTGCGACTTTTGTCGATTTCTATAGTATTTCGATACTCTGAAAAAACTATTAAATTTACAGTTTCAGATAATGCTTTGCTGAATTTTATATCAATAGTTAAATTACCATTGCGTGAAATACTTTCGTGCATTCCGTCCGCGTTGAGATCGGGCGTCAAATCTACAGCGAACAGCGTATACCCATCTTTATATTCAGTGTAACTTATATTAATGTCTTGATCTTTATGATATCTACCCAAATCAGTAAATAGACTCATATAACATCTGCTGTAACTGTTAGAATTATCAAATTTTGGTTGAAAGGGCTTTGACGGAATCATACGATTGCCATCTAATATACAAAGATATGATAAATCATAATGCTTGAAATTGAATGGATTTTTTGAAAAATCCCCATTAAATGCAGCATTAGATACCATACCCATTATAAGTCGTGTCGGTAATTGTCCAATGAACGCATTAGGGATAGTTATTGATTGCATTCCTGAAGAAAGTGCGAATGATTTCACTTCTGTTCTGCGAATAGGCATTTTTATAACTCCCTTGCTTAAAGCTAATTCATGGGCAATCACGACTGAGGGAGCGACTTTAATTTTCCTAACAAATAATGATGCGTGATATATAACTACTTTAAAATCTTGCGTGGCTGACATCAGAGCAAAAGAATCCTTATTTCTTTCTAATTTGATCCGAAGATTCACCGAATTTATAAGACATTTGCTCTGATTGCCTAGATCGAAATGTAATGGACCTATCATATCTATAAGTTTACTATCTTTGCAGATGTTATATCTAGTTTGGTAACCGGAATTTGCATTATCACCAACATTAGCTAGTTCTACTGATTCATGCTTAGAAGCAGCGTCTTTGTAGAAAAGACCCGATGTTAGCATTGATTCTTGAACAGCTCGAGGTGAAAGCAAAGCATCGAAAATACATCTATATGCGTAGTTAGCTTGCGAAGAAACCTGCTTGTCATTTAATGTAACTGAACATTCAGAAAATAGCGTATTAAGGAGATAATTGATAGGAGCCACTTGATCAGGCGTTCCAATTACTGCTCCATTTCTCTTTTTAATTTTCACTTGTAGATGCAGAAGTGTATGGGATAAGTCCAGATAATGTTCACCACTTCCGCTTACGTAAAATTCAATTGGCGTCTTTTCATTCAGAGATGCAACAGGAAAAATCTCAGTGAATGAGCTGTCTTCTGTTGATAATTGTACAGGATTCACGTTAAAAAGGTCTAATTCACTCTGCAAGCAAGCACACGCTCGGGAATCCATTATGAAAATATGTCTGCTTTCTTTAATTTCTTTCGGCTCCGCTTGACACGTTGCGAATGATTTTTCTTCTGTAATTTCTTTCTTTTTATACCCGAACCGCTCTGAATTTTATGAATAATGTCGTCTTTTATTTGTTTTGATGTTTCGCGAAATCGCGATCTTGCCGAGTCTTTAAGAGATGAACCTGAAGCAACATCTGACATTACTTTTGAACCTGCGCTTAGAAGGTGTTTTCCTAAATACTTTCCAGCTTTCAGTGCTATGGGAGAAATAAATCGAAATAAATTTGAAAACATTCCATATCCTCTTTGGTGGCCAACACCCTGAAAATATGGTCCACCGCCAGCCTGCACTTGCGAGCAGTAATAATCTTCACAAGCTTTTTGATCCAAATGCATTCTCTTTCACGATCGGATTTAAAATGATTCATCACAAAATAAGTAATAGTTTTATAGTGTTCTGCGACGGAAGGAGAGAACCAAGAGTGATTTCCCACTGGTAAAAATTATACCATCTCCAGAGCTACTTCTCAATTCGATTTCTATGCAATCGATATAATTTTTGCGCAAAGGAAAATACAGCGGTCTTTGATAATTTATTACTATTTGGTCTTCTTTTTTCGACATAACAGGAATAATACGGAGTAAAGGAGCAATTGTATCCCCTACAAAGTGCGATTCTATGATATCACTATAGACATAAATTTCGGTGATTCCTCCATCTAACTCCAATTGATAGTCAGATATATGAGTTCCGCCATTTAATGTGGATTCTTTGAAACCTAAAAGATCTCTTAATCCTTCTTGTAAAGTCAGAGTTGAATTTTCTGGTATATGAATTTTGATCTTATTGTTCGCTAAATGATTAAAAGCAAGGTGTTTAAAAGATCCAAACAACTGCTCTGAGTTTTTATAAAATCCGACTTGTAGTTCCATATCCTCTGTTTTTTTAATTTTCACAGGAATTGTTGGTTTATCCGTAATGCTCACGCGGAAGTATTCGTTCATAGGAGGCCTTTCAATTTTTTGCAAAACATGTAACGTTCTACCCGTTAAAACAATATCTTTCGTCATGCCCAACATTCGCATAAACAACGGGGCATATAATAACCTAAACTCGAGTTCAACATTCTTTTGAACCGTTATTTCTACTTTATCTTCTTTAAAGTCGAATATAAAATCCGCTGCACCTCCTATACCGGTCTGCATTAGATTATGATTTATATGCTGAAAGAGTTCGTGATGTATGTTGTTCATATCAGTATACTTATGATTAAACCTGGTGACGCGAATTATAAAATGCCTTTTCATATTTCGAGCGATAATTTTGAAAATATTGTCTTTGTTTGTCTTTGATGGTTTTCTGTACATAAAACTTTCCGATGTTTTTATAACTCTATCCTCTCTAGGTAAGTTTAACATAGTTAACAATCTTGGTGAATCAGCAGCTGTCAAGTGTAGTTCATAATTCGGAGCAATAAGTATATTCATATTCTTGTGATCCAATTCGAAAGAGACGAAATGTCCACATATTGCTTCAATACTTTGGTTAATGTTATCGATTATATCCTCATCAGAAGTTCCCTGTTCAATTTTTATTCTGATTGAGTATTCCAGAAAATCCTTTTCCACCAATTTTGTTTCCTCGTAAGTTATCGAATATTTATTATTATGATTTCCGATGTTGAACCAGGTTCGAGGAACGAATATTTCTGATAAACCAACTTCCCATTCACCAGTTAGTATTATTGGACGAGATAATTTCGTTCTGAATGATGCTTGCGTATTTTTTGGAAAGTAATCCATGCTAGAGTTGCTGGGAAGCGTAATGTAAAAATCGTTCACTTCATCCATGCTGCTTTTACCCACGAGTTGAACCGATTATCAAAGCCTTTCCACTTCACGTAATATTCTTTCTTCGTACCTTTGCCCTTTGTTTTAAGCACCTTTTCTATATGCCAATAATCCTCAGGGCGTTTCAATATTTTCTGGAGTTCTTCTGCGTAAAATCGTCCTTTTATAGCTTCTGATTTAAGGTCTTGAAGCTCGAATGTAGTTGGATAAGAGGGATATACTTTTGACACCATAAACACCTCATCGCTCCACCCTGGTAAATATCCTCGTCTGAACGATTTATTCGCTTTCGATATTCTTACTAAATCTCCCTTATTCAAAATCACTCGCGAGTTCTTCAATGTGTAACCATATAATTTTTTGAAGATATGTGGTTCAAAATCACGAGTGACTTTTGAAGGTGCCATGCCAATGCTACGATGTTCACTGTCATTATACGACTTTACTAGTGACTGTAGCACATCATCATATCTATAAGATTTTCTATATGTGAATACCCTGAACATTTTGTTTTTTAAAGTTCTGTTGAACCTCTCAATAACACTAGCTTTATGATCACCTTCAGCTGAATAGTGGTTAATGCTGTACCTCTTAAACAATGACTGAAGTTGCGTATTGTAAAATTCCTTGCCCTTATCGCTTTGAATGTGTTTAGGCTTAACCTGCTGTAACAATTTTTCAAAAGCATTTTTTACAGCCACAGAAGTTTTGCTTTTAAGAGGTATAACATAGGCATACTTCGAAAATACATCAATTACGGTGAGTAAATACTTAAACCCATTATTATGTTCTGCTAAATGCTGTAAATCCACAAGATCGCATTGCCATAAATCATTTATACCATATGAAAGCGTCGACATCCGAGAAAATTTATACCGAACTGGTTTATGTAACGAATAAGTATCTTGGGTCATTAACCAGCGTTTAGCTTTCTCATATGGAACTTTAGAGATTGCTGATAGTTTCTTTATTCCGCCAAATGATGCAGGATTTGCGAAATCGTAATATGCTGCTTCTAATATTCTTTCCATTTTCTTTTCGAGTTTTGCTTCTTCTTCTTTGCTTTTGAATCTGGAGATTTCAGATTAATTTCGTTTTGGATCTCGCCTGCGTCTGTGTCAAACCCGAAATTTTCTACTAGCTTCTGGTTGCCAATCCAACGTGTTGGTATTTTTATCTCTTTAATACCCCTCCAAAACACTGAAAAACCATGTGGTTCATAACCTTTCTTTACATTTCTCATTAAATATGAAAATAAGTCAATAACGTTTGTGTTTTTAACGATTTCGTTATCTTTCATCAATTCACCATATTCATTCCAAGCATAGCTGCGTGTATTCAATTTTTCAGCAATAGGCGAAATAAATTTTTGGAAGTTCGCAGGAACTGAAAGTATGATATCACGTAATATAGGATCTTCCACTGAGTTACTTTTAGGCGATTCTTGAACTTGTTCCTTAGAGTCTTCAATAGTTACACGTATCGGTGGTTTAGGCACATTTATAGCATGCTGATATTTTAAAAGCAGTTGGCTCAACAGTTTTGCTTTTGCATCATCCGAATAGTTTGACTCATGAAGAAGGTTTAATATTTGGTTTTCAATACCATGTACTCCGGTATCTGATGTTTTCGAAAAGTAAGTTGCTGCTAAATCTTCAGGAACGAGAGCCATTCTCCGAGACATTGCTGCGAATATTAAATTCAGCTTCCTATTGCTTTTCCGGCAAGGCCTACTAACGCAGATAGAACTGCGGGAAGAATGAGGGGTAGGAAGCCTCCCGTTTGGTTAATTAATTCTTTTCTCTTTTTTTCTAAAGATAATTTTTTATTAACAATTTTTCTTATGGCCGTTTTATATTTACGTAATTTCTTTACGCTCACCGATAAATTACCACCTAAGACGTTTACACAAATTTCGCATAAGCAATGTAACTGACTTTTGTTAGCAGTCCGTATTATTGCTCTTTTTTGTGCTGGAGATGCGCTGAGTAGTAGTTTCAGTAAGTGATAATGCTTCTTTATATTCTTCATTTTATCGGTAAATATATCCAATAAAATCCATTGGAATCAGGGAACACGCTCTCTCTGAGCCTAAATTTTTCATCCGTTCTCGGGTGTAGGTCCACCAACAAATAGTTAAAATTGCCTTGCGTGCTCTTTTTGTAAGCATCCATAAAATATGCTGCCTTATTTCCGTATACTTGTCTTGCGAAGCACTGGATTTGTCCCACGTCACGATTGTTTTTAAATAATATTACATATTGTGCATTCAGACTTATGTCTCGCATCACTTTATTTCGGGGAAATAGATTCTGCAAAATCAGAATCACACTGATTCTAGAATGGTGTGCTGTAATAGTGAACAATTCCGCATAATCTTGGCAAAGTTGATCCATCTGATCATCAAATACATATAGATTTCCGCTTTCGACTTTTTCTGGAAAACCTTGAACAAATTTCATTTCTTTTTCTTTAGCAAACCATGGCTGAAAAACTTTATAGCACCAGATAATATTTTTAAATTCAAAATCATATGCTTTATGTGCAATCATTTGTCGCACCAATGAGGTTTTACCCGACTGCGATGCTCCTACACATAGTAAACACGAAGGATGTTTCAGTTTGAACATTGTTCACATACTTTCTGAAATTCCTCCTCAGTCATTTGAATTCCTAAAAAGCTTGCTGATAAATATGTTGAATTTACGTTAAAAAAATATCGTATGTCATGAATATTTGCACCCTGTTTTAAACATTCATGATAAAATAATTTCCTTCCTATATGTATCGAACGAAAGCACGTTTTATTATTAATTTTAATTTCGTTGTCAGTCGTCTCAAGGTGGTTTGATATTATAAAAATTAATTCTGCTGTAGCTAGAATTATTAAAACAAGCAAGCTCAACTTTTTTCCATCCATTTCTCGTGTATGCTGACTGACTAAATGACGATTTCGATCGATAAATTTCTTTATATTCTTTTTTTCTTCAGATGTCCCCCATTATAAACAAATGCTTTTTTTTCACCTTGGAAAAAAAATGGAACGCGCATTTCCTCTTCTTCGCAAACTTGTACTTAACCTTTCCTCCCGACCTGAATACACCTGCTTTAACGGATCATTTTCTACCGTGATTTCAATGGTACCAAGGTTCGTATCTGCATACTCTCTTCTCAGCAAACTTCATTTGCAGCGTGCATCATTTCAGATCTGTAATTTATCTGAAGGTTCTTTTAGTTGTTGTGCCTCTTTTTTTTTAGTGGGAATAGAACTTATAACCTTGCAAAAACATTGCTCGCTCATTCTAATCGCCGCGGTTCAATCGAATGAGCCAGCAATGCTTCTCTCACTCATTGTTTTTCATGATTTTATTCTTGATCGTAACGTTTTTTCCCTTCTATCAATTTCCTTTCGGTGAAAAATGAACTTGTAAAGTTATAAAAACAATTCTAGATCAATTTAATCGCTTCGGTTTAAATATATGAGTGAACAATGTTCCTCCGTATACAGATAAAATTTTACTTATTTCTTATTATAATCTAGAGACATTTGTTGTAATTATAATGTTATTCTAAATTTTTAATTCTGAAATGAGATAAAAAAAATTCATTTAGTTGAATATTTCAACTATTTTGAAAGGCACTTTTTATATGAGAGCCATCATCTAGTGAAAGGTACTTTTTATATGAGAGCCATCATCTAGTGAAAGGTACTTTTTATATGAGAGCCATCATCTAGTGAAAGGTACTTTTTATATGAGAGCCATCATCTAGTGAAAGGTACTTTTTATATGAGAGCCATCATCTAGTGAAAGGTACTTTTTATATGAGAGCCATCATCTAGTGAAAGGTACTTTTTATATGAGAGCCATCATCTAGTGAAAGGTACTTTTTATATGAGAGCCATCATCTAGTGAAAGGTACTTTTTATATGAGAGCCATCATCTAGTGAAAGGTACTTTTTATATGAGAGCCATCATCCCTATACTACTCTTGTATCTATCTTTCCTTTTCCTGACAAAAAATGAATGGTTTGATATCTATCGTTTTTTGCTTTCAGGATCGCATCTTAACGATATTTTCCTCTTCTATTTCGCCTTCCTCTGCACCGTCTTTCCTATAAATATTTTGATAGTGGATGTGGCTCCTAGACATGCACGGGGAAATTGATGGAATCATTCCTTTTATTTATTTTATCATGTGCTGATATGTGGTAACGTAGCTATTATTCCCCGTGCATATCTGTCTATTTGACTGAAATTTTGTTAAATGTTTCGAAAAACCATGATTTTCAGTCTAATAAAAAGACTTTATCTCATTTGAAAGATCATTATTTTAAATTTCATTCAAAATCGAAAATTCATTTCATTATATCGATATTTAATTTGATGGAAAAATGCATTATTGCGTTAAAATTATGCATATAAAAAATCTACAAAAATGTGGAAACTCAGTGTTTTCCCCCCTGATGTTTTCCCCAGTATTTTTTTAAATTCACAAATTATTACAATAAAAGAATCCAAGAGCATAAAATTTGAGCATCAAACAAAAGTGGAATTTTTTTCAAATGTGCTATTATTTTCACAAAGAAATGTTAGTTGTTTGAAAATTAAAGGAACAGAATAGACATCGCACATTACATTCAAAATAAAAAGATCTCATGTCCGACTTTTGTATTTAATAAATTTTATATAAATATTTTGTGTTGAATTTAAAAAAAAATAATTAATAGAGCTAATCCAATAATGACATAAATAGAGAATGAATATATATATATCTTTATATATATTGTTAAATTTAATACATTCTTTCCAAAAGACTGTATAAAACCATGAACGATACTATATTTCTTTCTAGGTCGATACCATTCTTAAAAACTGCTCAACATAAGCTGGAATTGAAATGATTGCATATTTCTAAGAAATAAATTAAAACGCACTAAATATACGTGCAGTTAAAAATAAATTTACCAGGTTTCCGTTAATTTCCGTGAATTAATGGTGTAATAAATACCTATAATTATACCTATACCTATAATATAATATATATACCTAATATATAGTAATATGTATATAATGTAAATACTTATAATATCTCATAATTACAGTCGAAGTAAATTTTTCATCAAGACATTTTTTCTCTGTCACTCAATGTATTTATTTCACTTATTTAGAGATTAATGATTTTTAAAATGATATCGATATTTGTCCTTTACGTTTATGCAATTAATAATACCAATAAATCTTTTCGAAATCCTTTCAAATGACAGAATTTTACATACTTTCTTAGTTGTTACTACACATTAATTTCAATATTTTATTTATTCATTTTTTATTGCTTTGATACTTCATATTAAATATTTGATTCGAGCTATTTGACAAAATATTTCCAACTGTAAAGATTTAATTTATTGATTAAAGTAAAAGAAAGAAAAGGTCTCTTATACATAAGAAACGAATCAGTAAGTAAATAAAAAAATGCAATTCTAAAATTAATGAAAACTCTTCAACTAAAAATGACACATGGCTCATTAACATGTCATGAAATGAGTGAGGATCAAATATCAATAACACACCACAAAGGAAGGAAGGAAAATACTCCCTCCAAATTCTTGAAAATGAACGATAAATAATGATTTATAAAAAACTTCAGTCATTTTCCACTTTAAAAAAAATAGGAGGGAAATAACATTGTAGTGGCAATCATATCATTGTGGCAACGTGACCACATAAGAGGCTCAATAAATCTTTCATCATTCCGCGCCATCACAAATCATTAACATCAGCAATCCAATGACCCACGTCATGCGGAAAACCGCACCAATAAAACACCCCTAACTCACCACTCATAGTGCGTGGTAAGTGAGGCCACACCCATTCCTAACAAGCGGTCGTACTAATAAAATGTTACGCGTCACTGCGGTGTGCCCCAGGTGCGACACTGACTCCCCGATGAGTGTATTATTTAAGTGAGTCACAGGAGTTACGAGTCTCTATTAGCCTAAAACTTTGAGATATGGGTACACAAGGGAGTATTAAATAACTGACTCATCCAGCCTCGAGATGGCTGCTCAGCTTCGATTCTAATTTTATTGCATTTTGTTAAACCTAATGATTATGACAAGGGGGTGCCTCTTACGGGAAATTCGAATGACAACAACATGGCTCATCAGATCATAAAAAGAAAAAAAAAAAAAAAAAATAGTGTTGACGCATTTTATTTACCATACCATACAAAGAGTGGAGGGATCGGACCACACGCAATGTTTGTTCGACTCTCCCTGTCAAGATAGGTAACATTAAATTCTCCAATGAAATGCCATTAAAAAAAACAAAAACATAATCTAAAATTATTTTTTCAGTTCAATTTTTTTCTTTCAAAGTATAGTTTTCAAAAATCCAAAAACTTTATTCGTAAAGAAACGACTATTTCGCTACCCCAAAATTAAAATAAATAAATAATAACAAATTAGGTGATGCTAGTTTTTAGGCTGCTTGCTACAATTTTTTTATAAACTATTTGAATTTACAGCCATGCCAATTTGCAAAGAAATAAGTGTATTTTTTTATGTGTATTGGTCAAAATGACTGACATAGTTTTCGGGAATTTTTTGACGCAAGCGCCTCTTCGGCTAACTGCTCAATGCTAAGTTTAAAAATTAAAAATAATGGCATCAAATCTTTAAAAATCAACAACAGTTACAAAATAAATAATAAGATAAGGAAACTTATAAATCTAAAAACCTAAAATTACTCTTTCAATTCAATTTTTTCAAAATGTTGCTGCCAAAAATTCATAAACTTTTTTTCCAGAAGATTACTACGCCACCTAAAATTAAATAAATAGTAAAAAATTAGGTGATGCTAGTTTTTAGGTTGCTTTCTATAATTTTTGACAAATTATTTAAATTTACAGCCATTTGCAAAGAAATTATATTTAATATGTGGACAAAGTGGTTGACTTAGTTTTCGGGACTTTTTTGACGCAAGAACCTCCTTCGTTAAACTGAATATGCATATAATTAAAAGCTAAAAATAATGGCATCAAATGTTTAAAAATTATCAGCAATTGCTAAAACAAATATTAAACTAGGACACTCTGTCATAAATGTTTAAAAAGGAAGCAAGTTGGAACGCAATTACAAGACGAGTCGGGAAATGCGAAATATGAGACTGAAAAAACGAATAAATTTTTTAAAAATTAGAAAAATTTGGTTAGCGTATTTCATCTCCCAAGTCATGAAGGTTATAAATGAGAAATTAAAAAAGTACTATCGATGGTTATTAAAACTATAACGTTCGGAAAGAATGTGACTAATTGTAAAATCAACATGGCAGGTGGAAGATATGAGCAAGCTCACACCAAAGATTAAGTGCTTATGAGTAAATCTTGTATGTCTAAGGAGGCAAGTCAAATTCACATCGTACTCTCGTATAGGAAGAATGGACTACAGACTAATAGCAGACTTAACGGAACGCAGTTTATTGTAGATTTGTAGATCTCATTTACCTTGACAAGTAGCAAATAAGGAAAAAAAAAAAGACCAATAAAGAATTTCTTATACTTTGTTGCATAGTGATGGATGACCCTTGAGTAAAACGAGAGGAGTCAGATTTGGCAGCATGGTAAGACGTTTTATTCCCATAATTTCCCAAATGACTAGAAGTAATATTAAATAATAATAATAATAATATACCCCTTATTCTGAATGAAACTTAAAGCGGACAGTATTTCCAAGGAAACGGAAAGAATGCATTCCAAAGTATATGAGCGTTCCCAAAGTACTCATACTAGCACTATATATAATGAAATTACACTAAGTAGACGAATACATTTTTTGTAGAGCTGGTAAAGTGGCAATTGGCATGCAAACTAAAGCAATATGATTTAAAATATTCATATTTTTATTTTAGAAGAGTGATACATGTAACATATATAAGGCAACAATACATACATTATTTTATTAATATGGAATTGCGTCGTTTCGCTTATATAAAACATTAGGGAAATTAGAAGCAATAACATTGATGTTATAATTTACTTTACTTAAAAAGGTGCAATGAGTGGAATATTTTGAATTGAATCATATAATTTCGAATCATTACAGATGACGAGGATAGCATGTGAATCGGCCTCCCGGTCTCCAAAATTATGTACTGCTTTAACGTATGGAGATTGGACAAATAACTACATTACAAGCCCACATTAACATTGGATCGAAGTTTTTTTTTTTTTTTTTTTTTTTTTAACGTAAAAGGCTTTTTTTTAGAAAAAGACTTTCAAGATGTTTCCTTTAAAGTAGGCTAAAAAATAAGATATCCGCGCTCGTCTTAAAAACAAGACTGATTAGATTTTGACCATTTTTTAAAATAAAATCCAAAATATCTTAAAATTCACAAAGTTTTCTGAAGTCTGGAAACGAAAAATGTAGGTTTATTTCTGAGTTAATAAAAGAAGATAGCTTAAAATCAGAAAACCACGGTGAGTGCGCATATCTTTTGTATTCTAGGGCGCGAACCAATGCCATATTTTTTTTTTCTATCCATTTTTCTGTTTTTTCAAAGTATAGGTTTTCTGCGATTGAAGAAGTGAGAAGCAGAAACCTTGGAGATATATTTTTCCATGTGTGAAAAATATTCTTCATCAAAATAGAAGAAGCTCAAATGCAAATACTGCTTTCGTTTTTTGAGGAAAAATGGCGCAACTCCGCCGAAATCAACGCTAAAATTCTAAAAAAATATATTAAATAAATATTGTTTTACCTTATAACTTAAAGACAAGAAAAACAGAATATTTTTATGACCTCCTTCAGTCTGTGGAAAAAGTAAAACAAAATAAAAACATCTGAGAGATTAAAGAGGGTGTATTCAGTTTATTATTTAAAATGAATGTGTTCCTAACAAATGTTAAAGACATAATTATTATATTAAATATATTATTCGTGGATGGTTTTAAAGGGTTTTTATTTGTTTTTATATTTAGACAAATAATTCATTAAATTATATTTATTACTGATTAAAGAATGCACCCTTAATTAAAAAATAATCAGAACTTAAAAAATTACAAATTTAATGCTTGAAAATCAAATTGAGATTTTTATTTTATATAAAGCATCATCAATATCAGCGGAAGAATAAATTTAGAGATTTTAATTATTTATATTTCTAAGTATCTCAAAAACTTATGCAGATTCGTTGCGTTTAATCTACATTTTATTATTTCATATACTTAATGCTTCATTACATACCGAAATTTATTTTAATGGGTATGTTATTGTTTCATTTACTAAAGCTTGACATAGAAAAATTCTTAAAATAAACAATTTCTTTCATAATTCTACAGGATTATGATATAAATCTAAACAAAAATTAATTAAGAAACTTGGATGGCATAACTAGATTGTTGATTTTGATCCAGCTCTTGGAATGGCAATAAAGATAATGGTATATTTTTAAGACTATATATAGCTAATAACTTTTATAAGCATTTAAGAGTAGAAAATAAATGAAAATTTTTATGTATGGTATTTAATATAAATTTAATTACTGGAAATACCCCCCCCCCATTAATTTTTTTAAATAAAAATTATACATTTATTTATATTGGAATCATTGAGATTGATAATAAAATTTATTTACGTTCCTACGGCGCAAAAAAATATTTAATTTATTAAAAAATAAATTCTCTTCGTACAGATAAATTCTTAGCCGAGAATTATATTTTGTGATATTTCGAGAAACACACAGAAACAAAAAAATTTAATCTCTGACAGCTTATCTTTGTTTGCATTTAATGAGACAAACCTAATGCTTAGGAGAATATAAAAAATAATTTAAAAGTGATTTCTTTTTGGTTTGGTCTTATAATGGTTTAACCTGCTTAAATGCCGCCATACCTTTTCGAAAATATATACAGCTTTATATACATATATTTATTTATTTGAATGATATAACATATATATTTCAAAATTTTGCGTGGAAAATGTGAGAAAAAACCTCACATAGACGTTAGCCCATTCTTCGAAATTTCTCGTTCACAAACGTTTGGCGAACTATTGGTAGATTTATTATTCGCAAATCCCAAATATATACCAGATAATAGATAGATAAATAGATCATTTTTTTTAGGATTTCGAATTTTAGTTCATTTTTATTAATTTTACCTTTTTCAATATCGTTTTTTTTCCCCTTCTTATATTTTTTGAATTAATTGGAAGCAAAATTATAAGTTCTCAAATTTAAGATCAGAATTTTAGAATCTTATATAAAGAAGATATAAAATTTTGTCTAAAATCATTTCCTATTTTTGATTAACAAGTAGTATGATACCTTATATATACTGCTGAATCAGACCACTTTTCTTCTAAGTTTGTTTTTAAGAAAATACTATCTCGTATTTCTGAAAAATATCGAGCAACATGTCTTAGAAACTTCTCGTTTGCAAAGTATTGACCACATTTCTTTTAAAGAAAAAGAAAAAAAGGCTTCGAAACTGCAGTGTATGTTTACCGATATCTTCTCCCTCTTCTTACTTTTCTTTACATTCTCTACCCTTGAGTAATATTATATCCAACAGCTCAGTTTTATTCAAATAGCATTCATATTTTTCACCAATGTATTTGAAATCGTGTAACTCTATACAGCTTCATCAGAAACTTGACATTTTTTTTTCCCTTACATTTTATGTCATATCATATATAAACAGAATATGATACTCCTCATGTGGTAGATCTAGAAACAGTTTCTTTTCAGTAGACTTACTGGAATTATTTGCAAATTTCTCAAAAATTCTCCATCCGAATATATCTGTAAACAGAAATGAAATAGCCCTTGGAAAATGTTTTATCATGGAAATTTGAAGTTTCTAGATGTATTCTGTTTATTTTACTTAGTGACAGAGCATATTTTTTAAAAAGGGAAATTATCATTAAAAATATTTGCTTGTAAATAAGCCAAATAATGTATTATTTGGCAAACATTTGGTCTTAAAAAGCATTATTTCTTACATTGATTGATCTTAAAAATAAGTAACTTAATCAAATAATAATCTTTTTCATTCTTATTGAAAAAAAAATTGCATTACACTTAAGAACCCATGAAAAATATGGTGTTGAAAATTTGTACACGTGATATATTGTTTTTAAGAATAATAACTTAATGCATTTTATTTAACACTTTCAGTTTGATTAAATGGTAAAATTGCTACTTATATAAGGATCATGTAAATCATAAACGTCGATGAACATTGAACGAAAATCGAAATATATAAGGCAATAGATTAAGAAATAATATTTAAAGACTGGCGTTTATATAATCATGCAATTTAATAACGATATAATTGGATAACATTTCAATATTCCTATATTTGATGCAATTTCTGTATTTTATTTTAAATTTAAGTCTAAAATCGGGTATTTTCGTTTATTTCAGACACTTTTTTAGTTAAGGAAAAATGAACTGTTAAAGAATTTTTAAATGAAACTTACGGAAAGATATAAACTCATATATTTAAAGTCATTAGTATCACGTCTGGCTTATTATTTAAAATCTGTTTTCATCAACATTTCTATTTTAGTTTTTGTGGATTTTAATTCTCATCTAGCAGCTGAAATTCAGGTCTAACAAAGTGTGGTAATTGGACAAGATCGCTCACCATTCCCCACGATAGCTAAAGCTAAAGAAACATTCAAATACCAATAAAACAGAATAACTTTGACAATGTAGCTGGAATGATGGCTTAACAGCATTTAATTTTCATTAATACATTTTTTAGCTAACAAGCGTTATTGAATTACCTATATAAACAATATCATAATTTATTGGAGACTAATTAACTTATATTTTGCATTTAATGACGCTTTGATTAAGTGTTTTTGGCTGATATCTCAAATCTAGCTACATAATTATTTCCTCGACTAAGACGATTTATGAAATTTCTTTTTGTGATTTCGAATTTTCCTATCTACTCTTACTATTAATAAAAATAATTTAAAAAAAACACTTTCCATATTGTACTGTAAAGCAGAATTTCTTTTTTTTATTACTTTGTAATCTTTTAGTATTTAATTTATAGCTCATTATATATATATATATATATATAATTTATTTTTATTAAATTCAGCAGTTGGTATCAATCACAAAAATAAAGATTAAATTAAATGTCAGAAAATTGATAATGGAATAGTTAATAAAATACATTTTCTTGTTGAGAACACCCAGTTATGCAAAATTTCAAAGACTCCAAATATGATGAAGTGTGTGAAAATCTATTATCGATCTCTCTTTTGAAACATGAAATAAATTCTGATTAGGAAGAGTTGTGCAATGAATAATAATGACAAGTAAAATGAATGACTACAAGTAAAATTTGATTTACTAAATATATTAATTTTAAAAATTTAAACAAGGATGTTTGAATGAAGAACATTTTCTACATAATATTCAAAATTAAAGAAACAGAAGTACGGTTTCTTCCGTGTTACTAAATGTTTTCTCTTTATACATTTTATCATAAAATAATAATTGATAAGAATGCCGAAACATTTATACATTAGCTAAAAAATAATTTTACTGTAGTGTCATTAAAACTTCCAAACAAAAGAATAAGCAAAACATATATTTTCATAACAACGCAAATTAATACATATCTGCTGAAATATATAAACTGAACAAAATTTGTCACACGCAATTACAAAAATAATAAAAATAAACTCAGTGCAACTGGAAATTTATATAATTTACTCGAAACAATGCAACAATTTTTCTTCTCGAAATTATCATTCAAATTTCCGAAAGAAAAATTATATGTCCTTGATTGTTAGTTTAAATTAATATCATTATTAAAAAAACAAAGATGCATAGAACCCTCTTCTTTTTACTTCATTATTAATCAACTATACCTTCCAACTTCATAATCAGTAATTTTACCCAGCTACACATTATCTGCATCGATTTCTCCGAAGAAAAGGCTAAAAGAAAACTCATTATTTAACAAGATGGATTTGATCTATGGCTCGAAGCCAAAACACAAAAACAAATACAACTGAAAATAATACATTCATGTATTCCGTGGAGGCAAAAATGAAATGCAAACCAACTCATTATTTCATGCAAACTACTCTTATAATTAAATTTCTAAACGAAATATAATGAATGTGTGGATTACAGAAAATCGATAGTCTTGCTCTACGACTTTGCTTCAAAAGTGGTATGATGGCAATTACCACATAGTTTAGAAATGCTCAGTCACAGAATGGTGTGATTTTTTTCACAACATCTTTAATAAAATACTACCATAGCACCATTTATGCTCAGGAAAAGATTGTATACTTCTTTATGAATGGAATTAATTTATAATTCATAAATGCTCTCAGAAATGAAAAATGTATCTATATTTTTTCAGGAAGAATTAAAACTGAATAAATTATGAGACGCTTATTGAACGGATTTCTCCATTGTGTTTGAATATTATAGATGGTATTGTTGGAAGGACTTTGTGATCATATTAATATCTATACCCAAAATATGAATTTCAGATTTGAAGTAGTATTTTTCAAAATATCGAAAACACAGACACATGTAATATCTCTTAATATAATTTAAATCCTAATTAATTTCCTAATTTTAATGTTAATTTAGCCGATGCTAACTCCATTCTAAAATGATCTCTTATTTCCAGATCCAATTCCTACTTTTTATTTAATTATTTATAACACGCACTATAGAAAATTGCTGACTTCAGTATTTTCACACAGTCCGAAGAATGCTATGGAAAAGGTTACAACATTCTTTCAAAGATACCAAAAATTCCCTTTTCTAAGTTGACAGGAATCAAAGAAATCCCTACCAAAATCCCCTTTTAAAATCACTGAAGGTGAAAATTTTGATCTCTTTTTTGCTCTTGTGTCATGATGTAGACGAACGAATTTTTTTGATCGTTTTTTTATACAAATTAGACCACCGGTGATGAAATAAAGAGAAGTTAAAATTATGCTGTTAAAATAAGTTCACACACACACTATTGTATTTCATCTAAATAATTCATTGTCTGTAACTGACTTCATTTTATTCAACTTCGCTTAGCAATCTATAGAAACTTAAACACTTTTAGCAGAAACGAATCCAAAATCCATAAAAAGGAAAACAGTTCTCGATTTTTCAAATATATATTTATGAATAAAATTAATTTAAAAAATTAGCTTTGCCATAAGAAATTGCTTCTTCTTTTGCCAATAGCAGTAATTTTCGAGCAACTACGCTTTTTTAAAAAAAATTGAGGATCATTCTAAATATTCGGTGAATGATGAGTGTCATTTGAGGATTTTTTTTTTTTTTTTTCTGGAATACTTTTAAAATCAGGAGAATGTCTCAGTGACATATTTTGTAGCTTATTATTACGAAAGTAAATAAAACTTTCAATGATTACAATCTGGATGACAGAAAGCATGGATTCATGAAATAATAGTAGCGTCCATTATTAGGATTAGAAGTTGACTTCATGTTGCATTTTCTGAATGCTACATGAAGTCAACTTCAGCGCAAATGTCATTAAGTAGACCGTAGTTTAAATAATGAGGGCAATATTTGAATCGACACTGAACTTCTAAGATAAGACACAAAAGATTACTTCGGGTGAGCCACATGTTTACAGAAAAGATATTTAAAGGATTTATTTTTTCAATTCAGCCAGGACATAATGGCTAAAATAAAATTCAAAAGCATGTCAATTCAATTGAGTATCAAAAAATGAATGTGTATGTTTAATCGCTCCTTTGATCAGTTATTTTATTATTCTTTTCCCTTTGATTTCATAGTTTAACTGAGATAATATTATTCAATACTGCAAACATGCTGAAAATAATTAAAGAAACTATGTTGAAAAATTTGGAAATTTATTTGTTACGAATGCAATTATTCTTATAATTTTAGAACGCAACAGATAAAAATAAATGTTAGGAAAAATTTTGCAATCAAAATCGTCTTTTTTTCGCCAAGAAAATCACGAGTTTTTTTAAACCTTTAGTTTTATTATTTTTATGAATCTAGTCTAAAAATTCCGATTCTAGGTAGTCTTTTCTGGATAGAAGACTTTAACTATGTTACTGTCCATCATTATTAAGGCTTTTTAGCCAGATTTCCAAAATAGTTAAAAAATAATGTAGTTTGATTTCGCTCAGAAGAACGTAAACACTTTCAAATGGACTTTGAACACTATACTATGTTGAACACTAAACTATGCATATGGTCAACAAATACATTACTTAATTGAGCGATAAAATTCATGTTTAAAACTTCTTAACAAGTTGTTTGAAAGAAAGACTGGTCCATATAATTTTCCATTTATAAAATCTTTGCACGTTTTCAAGCTTGGCACCATACTCAAACAATGTGAATTTATATATTAAATAATATTCACGGTTTTCATTCCGGTCACATGAATTGATCTTATACATTTCTAGACAATGGCGGATTTTTGACTGGCAGATTAGGTCAGTCAAATCAAGGGGTTAAATCAGTGGGTTAAGGGATCAGTGGGTTAAAAGGATCCCCAAACAGGTCGACTAAAAAGATACTATTATATTGAATGTGAAATAAATAAATCTGCATAAATCTGCAATAATCCTACTAATTTATGAATTATAAAATATTTGGTACTTGACTAATTATGGTTGATACGGTATTACTTTTATCATATCTGTTTTATTACATTTAGTTAGTTATTACTATATCAATAAACATCAAGTATTTGTTTAACTAATAATATATACGAACGTGTATGTCGTTCAGGCTATAAACTATAAACATGATGCTAATTTAAAAATGCTTTGGAACACGGAACACACTTACTCAGTTTGCAAAAAGAGGGCTTATAATTTGTACCTGATGTTGCAAAATGCATAAATCAATCACTGGTTCTAAAGCATAAATTTCCAAATGTTTTCTGAGTATTCAAAAAGTAAAATCAATTTTCAGTAAAATTGTTAATTAACAAAAAGTTTTAATCCTTAAATTAACAAACGGATACTCAATAATGTATGTTCAGACACTAATTTAGACAATATTATTTCTATAAATTCATTTTATATTTCTGTTTCCATGTAGCTTTCCATTTCTCTAGTCAGTTATGTAAAATGTATATTTTGTTTGCAATTATAAATAAGTGTTTTGATTTTAACTTTATTAAAATATAAATTCGAATTTAAGTGATGTTTAATAATTTAACGTTCTTTCACAAGTTAAAAGTCAACGTACATTCTTAGTTAACGATTAAACATCTCTTAACTGTTTCATTCACTTACATTCAAACATAATTTTAATGAATGATTAAATAAATGGCCCAGAAAAGCTAATTATGTAGAATTAAATTGTATTAAATGATGCTCAACAAGATTTATTTTACTTTTAACGCGATATCATATCAGAAAGTTCTTACTTAAGGAAGTATAATTAGCTAATTGAGAGAGAGAGATAGATAATAACTGAAAAATTGATTTGGAAGATTTATTATATTTCCCTTTTGATACATTTAATATCACGTAAACTCTTTTCGCTTTTTATCTTTTTAATATGTTAATTTAAAAAATGAAAATTTTATGAAAAAGAGAGAAAATTATTTAAAATGTATTTCCTAAACAAATGTGGTAATGAATTAAAAAAAATAATTTGAATATTTAGAAATCTTTTAATTGACTATTCTACTATTGAAGAAAACAATCCATTTTATTAAATTAAATATGATTAACTGAATAATTTTTATATTATATATTAGATATAATATTCATATATATAAGATATTACATGTCATATGCCAGATATTTAATTTGAATAAAGAGAAGCATGTTACTTTCTTCTCTTATTAAATGTAAACTATTTATTGGAAGTCTATTGCTTGTCCCATATTATATATATTTTATTTAACATTTGAGCTGAATCATTCCTGTTAAATCAGATATTCCTCTAAGATCAAATAGTTATTACCATCCAAATACAATTTCAAGTACAAACACTTAACAATCTCCTTGGCTTTAGATCTGATTATATGTGCTACGAAACGTTTAATGCGGTTGTTAATACCGGAACTGTACAATTTTCAATGTCGGATCACTACCATTGCTCATATTTAACCAGCATTCTCTATCAATTAGACTGTAAGTGCAATTTTAATTACAGAACCTGCCATTTAAAATCGCCCATGAACTACGTTTAATTAACCACAAATGCCCCTTGTTCTACGAAGTCATTTGTTTCAACGTCTTGATGATGCGGTGAAACTTATTAAGAGATATTAACTTATATGACTCGCTTCGTAATTTATGGATTGGTCATAGGATAAACAATGTGGAACATGGTGGTTGAAATTCTTAATGTGGCTTCCTGGCTATAGTAATATGAAAATTCGTTTTGTGGTTTTAAGGAATTGAATTTGGGATGTGAAATTAATCTTATGAAATTGCTGTCATAACAAAGCATATTTCAAGGAAATAACTATACTGCTTCATTTAAGTTTTTCTTTTAAACAGTTCCCTATTATATGAAATAACATAAAATATAGACAAAATAAATAAACATGGATTAATTCATGTTGTTTCATAACACAGTTTCAGCTATTTTAACGGCTTAACAAGGATAAATTGAGACAGAGTTTAATATCACTTTATCACTTCCAAGGCGTATGATTTAAAAAAAATAAAATGAATTAATATTTTGTCTAAATGAAACCCTTGTTGTCAAAACTACTGACCGTCTATTGCCTTCTACCCTTGCAATATTATATAGGAAATATTAATTTTAAAGAAAGAATATTTTGATAATTATAAAAAGAGTTACCGGAATTAGTGAGTGAAGTATAAAAATTAATCAAATAAAAGCAACAAAAGAAGAATGAATTGATGAATAAAATCTATAGAACAAGATCGGTGGCAGTTGCTCCATGTGCAGGACAGATAAATATTTTTATTAAAGATTTATATTCATTATCAAAATATTTTTTGACAAATAGGAATTAAAAAAAAATTTTTTTCTTGAGAAAATTTGGTATTTTTAAAGATATTTAGTTAATACTTTTTCAAAAAAAAAAAAGAATTATATATGATCTTCATAATGTGTAGAATATTTTTTTTAATATTTGCTTGTAAGGTCCCCCCCCCTAACATGCATTCTTCTCATTTCCAAGTTAAATATATATCTTACTTAAAAGATTAATTCACTGGTTTTGATAAATACAATGGCAATATGAATTATCTCGCTTAATCAATATACTGAATAATTAAATCTTCTAAATTATGTGTCTATTTAACAGATAGAAAGACAATGCAGTAATTATCGACATATTTGTCATCGTTGTATTTGCATTCAAAATTGTTGTTTAGCGATAATATTATTGTAATAATTAAAATAAAGTAAAACAAATAATAGTTTTCCTCGATTTCAAATCTTATGACAAATCCATTAAAATTTCTCTGGATTCTCTCTTTGTATTTAAAAACTATAGCTGCAAGGTATATAATTTATCAGATCATAACAATGAATATTTGCACAATGAGAATTTTCAGTTTGAAAACAATATATTCTTTCGCTAAACATGACGTGAATATATATTGTAACAAATGGTGAAATATGAGAATAAATGCCAGAATTTTTAATTACCTGTGATTATTACCTATTATTAAATAGTGTAGTGAAATTTCCCTCGAAATTCAATTGAATTTATATTAAATACCGGCTGTCGACGTACCTTTTAAAGGAAATCGCCAATAGGGAAAAACCTATTATTATTAACATTTTATTGTAAAATTATAATGTCGAATAACACTAAACACTTTTAACATACAGAAATTGGTTATTAAACTGGTGTTGATCCAAGATGAAGTTCATTTTTATATTCTCCTATACCTAGATTTTAAAAACGATAGTATTTACTTAAATACACAGGTTTCAAATCTATTCTAATTTTTAAAAAAAATACTTAGGGTTGTAGCCATGTTTTCAAAGCTAGATGATAGAAGATTTATAATCTGAGAAGAAATGTAGCCATTAAGATGTTCTTGTGGAATGGTCACATCTTCGAGACCAGAAGACTCTAAGTTCGAAACCTAATATACTGAAGAATGTCATGTAAATAGGTTGGTACACATTTAATTCGTCGGGGTGTTCTAGTGTGAAAGGAGCGTGGAGGAGGAAAGCTAGCTCAAGTGTCGTTCTTTTCACATGCACACAGATCATAATTATGAATGCTTTATGAATATAGACCCTATTGCTTCAAGAAACCAAACTAAAATAAAACTTCAGATGAAATATCTTCTCTCTGAAGAGAAAATTGTAGTAGAAGTTAGGCAGAACATTACAAGTTCACATATCAACCTCGTCATCTAATAATGGTTCAAAATTAATAGATCTAGATGAAATAGTTCTTAATTAATTTAGAAATGACATTTTATCATTTCTATTTAATTAACGGAGAGAATTAGTTTCATTACGTATAATGTTATCTCAATTGTTAGTGCTAGAATTATCAATTAATTATTCAAGTTTTCTTATTACATAATTATTATGTACACTACTTTGCTTCACGGTTTTTCGATACATACGAGCAACGAAAATAAGCAGATAAAAAACAAGCAGCTTGTCAAAATAAGCAGATCAAAAACAAGCAGCTTGTCAAAATAAGCAGATAAAAAATGTCATAAGATGCATCTGTCAGCTTATCTGCACTAGTAAATGAATAATTATTTCACAAATAAACACCAATAAAAGACATCACTTTTCAATCCCGCCGTTGCAGAAAGGTTTTGGTTGATCATTTCCGCCGTTTGCGGAAAGGTTTGGTTTTCTGCTTCAATTTGAAGAAAGGCGAGGCTGAGGAGCATCAAAGGCTCTCAAGCACTTTTGATGAGTCTATTCTTAGTGAAAGGGCATTTTGTGAGTAGTTCCAACGCTTCAGACCGATTTTGTTTATAGTGCCCATGTTATGCTTTGCATTTTGTGGGGCCAGTTCTGCGTGATAAATTATGATCGTTTGAAGCCGAATGAACCATCACAGGGGATCAGTATCTAATACAACTGATGTATCTGTGACGAATATTGAAGGAGAAAAGACAGTAATAAAAGAGGGATACGAAAAAGTTAACATCCAACATGACAATGCTCGACTACATGTCTCAAACACTAAAATGGGAAATATTACCTCACTCGCCATACACTCCAGATGTTGCTCCAACCGACAACAATATTTTTGCCACGATGCCACATGGTCTGGCTAATCAGCCTTTCCGCTATTATGAAAAAATCCAAAATGGGATCGATTCGTAAATTACCTCAAAAGATGTTTTTTTTAAAATTATTTTTTTATAGATAGCATTCGACAATTCCAAAAAGATAAAGAAAAGTAATAGCTAAAGGCGGATAGTATTTTGAATCATGATTCGCAATCACTGTTAAAGAATAAAGCCTTAAATTTCGCAAGATAATTGCGGAAACAAAGTTGTACACTTAATAGGTTTAGGGTTACTATACATTACAAACTGAGTACAAATGAGCAACATGGTAAATAACTCTGAATTTCACATTTTTATATTCATCAATTTTCAGCAAAATATTACAAAAAAAAATCGATTGCTTAAAAATGCCCTCTCCCAAGTCAAATTATTATGTTTTAAATTACCTTCAGTGCAAAGAATTGAAATTTACTGAACATTTCCTAAAACGCTCTGAATATTAGAAGTGATTTTTATAACACAAATCTGAGATTTATTTTCTATTGATTATTGACTGAGCAACTTCAGCCATTCTCATTCTTTTACGAATCGAAATATTTTTGAGGCTTAGAAAATAAAGATTCTACAATAAGTATATTATTTTTTATGAAGCTATAAAATTATACAAATATAAAGCTAAAAGAACCCAAATAAAAAGAAACTTTAAAAGGTTGCTACACAAAAAGCTGGGCTTCTTTATTAACTTAATTAAAAATATATCTCGAAAAACACGAAGAAGAATTCAGTGTACATTATCTTTCAGTCCCAGTTTTCCGCGGTATCAACCGCCTTAATGCAGATAAAAAAATAAATTAAAAAAATAATAATAAATAATACAAAAGATATTTTTTTTAATTTTCTTTATCGAGCGCGGAAATATTTCTGATGGCCTTATGCACTAATAATAACTGACTTAGGATTAATTACGTGTAGCAACCTATCAGAGTGTTACTAAGTGGATTAGTGGATGCCAACAGAGCCTATCCGTTTCTAATCATTCATTTTAATCACAAGCTTACAATGCTTAAGCTCAGATGTCGAAATTTGATTCCACCAATCCTAAACATACCTTCTGCTGATCCAATTAAACTAGAGCATCAAGTCCATATAGGTATAATTAATTGATGCATACACAAACCTTTCCCTGAAAGGCGAGAATGGTATTATATTGAAATCCCTCTAACGAACTCCATTTGTTCAGTAATGCACAAACAGTGGCGAATAGTGTTCAGTTCACAGAGTTAGGTACGCCAATGGCACTTCTTGAAGTCCGAATATAGAAACGCTTCACTAGAAATTGCGTGTTGTTTTAAAATCTTTTAACTAAGAAAACTATTTCAGCTATTGTTTTTTTTAATGTATCTTGGCTTTAGTTTTCAAAATAATAAATAAATTCTTTAGATTTGGTACTGCAAATAATCACGCCTAATTTTAAGTTTATAATGGTAAAATTATGCATATATCTCTCGAAATGTAAAAATGAAAGTGTCAGAAAAATTTTTAAATCATTTTTTTCTTAGATTTTTATGCATAAAAGTTGTTTTGGCTGTTTAATTTTATTTATAAATATCAGTTAGCTAAGCAGCGAATACAAAAACAATAGTTTATGTTTTCCCCATTAAGTGTGAGAGTCTTTTTTGTTTCACAGAGCAAAATCTGAAAAGATAATTTCTTATGATGTAATAATTCATATGTTTAAAAAATTTATTCCTTAATTTTGAATACGATGAAATGCTTTTAAGAGTTTCAAATCAAAGAATAGGCTTTCAGAAAAGAATAAAAGTCTGACTAAATTATTTCCGTATTACAAAAAATATGTGATATGATACATACATATGCATACAATATTTCTTAAGGGGAAAACACTTATTCTGAAAAAATATCTTTTATACTTGAATTTCGGAGCACAAAATAGGCTTTGATTATTTATTTTTATATACGAAAAAGAAACATTGAATAATTCATGACAATATGAATAAGATTATATTTTTAATAATATTTCCAAAACAGATTTCAAATAAATATTTCATTATGCATATAAATGTAAGTAATAATTGCAAATTAGTTATCCTGAAACAATAATTTCCTAACCTCTCGAATTTTATCTTCCTAATGACTTTAACTTAGGACTGAAGCGGGATTTTAATTTGTTCAAGGAATGGAAACACGGAGGTTTGCAAATACCTTCTAAAGCTAAATCGAAATTCTTTCTAACTCTCGTTTCACATTCTTTCCGCTTACTTACTCGGTCCTATTTTCGCCATGGTTCAGGCAAAGATATCTCGACAAAAACTAAAAAAAAATCTACATCCATGAAATTATAAATAATAAAAAGTATTAAATCCAAGTTTTGCATATATGAATAATTTTCTATGAACATTTTAACCAAATAAGCAAACAAACAAACAAACAAAGAAAAAAAACCATAAATATTTTTGGAGTGGAAAATATTGCATGAATTGCATTATATATATATTTTTATTAACGTGATATGCAGATTAGAGTATTCCTTATATTATATAGCTTTTAAATACAAATACTTGAATTTTGAACACTAATTACTGCAAGAAAGCATCTATGCTACATGATCAAATACGGGAATATAGTGCTACAGTCTTTGCATGTAATTATAATCATTTCATACAATATAGTAAATTTCGCATGAAGTAAATTTTAACCAATAGTTATTAATTAAGTGAATAGAATTGTTTCATTAACTCTATTCCTCATTGGAAATTCCTATTCCCTATTAAAATGTAATAAGGCATTGCTGAACAATATATTATTTCAGGGTAGCGTGTCTTGGGAGGATACTAAATTCCAATCTAATTTTTAAATATCTAACTTAAGCCAAAGTTTTTAAAATAATAAGGCATAAAGGATGGTCACAAAGTCTTTCCCAGATTATAAAATAATTATTGTGAAAAAATAAACTATTCTAAGTTGTCAAATTTTAAAAATGTTTATAAAGTTTTTATTAAAATTTTCACGTCAGTAAATGGGTCGCGTTTGCCTGGTGGTAAAGTTCCAGGTTCAATATCCGATTCTACCAAAAAGCGTGTAGGGTAAGCGGGTCTGGTGCACATCAGGGACTAAACGTCCTCCCACTTATGTGGTGTGGAATTTTGGAAAGGGGTGTACCAGCTCAGGTGTCGTCCTCGTATCTGACAGCAGTTCAAAATTATAAGGTTTGTCCCAGTGCTGCTTTGAAATGGTACGTTAATATATAACTAAACTAAATCACAATAAATTTCAATGCGAGACTACCAGTAATTGAATGAATATAAAGGCGATTGTCTGATATTCACGATGTCACACTAGATACCGCAACTATGATTTTAATTTAAGTGTATCAATGTCTTCAACTGACATTGCAAAGACCTTTCCATTTATATAAAAACGAAATATTGAATATGACACTAAAGAGCAATGACCCATGTTCATTCAGAGAACCACAGAACATACTGAAATTTTTCCTTCATTGAGCAACTGTTAACAACCAAATGCAAAATCATTATTTCTGCATTAGTTGCGCTATCTGTTGGACTAAATATAAATAAAAAAAAGCTATTCCATAGTAAATTTTTACAATATAATGCCCAATTGTTCTTCTGTAATAATTTTTTTGGAATCGGAGAAAGAATTTATGACTATATTGCATATACTAACACTAAACGAATATATGAAAAGTTAAGCAGAAAAATATAACTACCCGCACATGCAAAAGTTGCCGTTAAAATGTATTAAGGCAAACTACGTTTTCGCAGACCATGACACAATCTTCTACTGCAAAGATGATTTTCTCCTGTTTTCCTCAATCTTAAATAAAATTAAAGTTTGCATAGAATCTGTAAAAAAATGGTTGAAAGCGGCTTTTCCGCATTCGTCCCTTCTTGCTTTTTTTTCTTTGTACTTTTTACTCATTATTTCATTACTTTTTTCCCCTCTTCGCGAGCATAGAGTGACTTAATTCAATTTCTACTGGAAAGAAAAATTAAGGGTAGCAAAAAAAGAAATTCAATTAATGTTAACTCACCCTGCTGTGACTGTCAGCTTCTGAAACATTACAGGAACTGTTATAGAAGAGAGAGGTTATAGTACGATAGGGAAATTAATTTTGGGTTCCCTTCGCGAAAATAACGAAATTGCCTATCAAGTTTTGATTTAATTACGGTCCGCGGGGTTTTAAAAATATTACCCAAACTTTTATTTTTAATCATACACTTAAATGAAACCAAATTTTCTTTCCGGTGATGCATAGATTTTACATGGTTAGTCTTAGTATTAAAAAAAAATAATAATAAATAAAAAAAAATAAAACTTTTTATCTACTTTTTGTTGATTTTGTATTTTTATTTTAAATGCTCTGTGAAACAAGAAAAATAGCTATGTGCTGTCTAATCAAGTCTTACCAAAGAAAAAATATTTGTCTTATAAGTAATAAGAAATTCATTCAAGATCTCGGCTCACTAATTTGTTTATATTTGATTTATTTGAAATCCTATGAAGTGCATATAATAATTCTGAGAACATTTTAACCGTCTAGTGTAATTCCATTCAGAAAAAAATAACGAATGGAGTTTATTTTTTTACGAAGGGAAACAGAAGGAAGATGCGTGATAAACAAACGGCAAAAGTCCAGCGTTATTATTATTATTATTTTTTTAGTTGTTATCATTATGTTTTTCATTTCTTGACAAAATATGCTTAAAAATTTTTTTAACACTTTTATGCAATTTAGTTTATTTAGCTTCTCAAATATTATTCTCTTCTGTGTTCATTTACTTATCTAATTCCTTGAATGCAATCTTTTGTCCCTTATAATTGTATTTAAGATGCCAATCTAACATCAGAATTAATATTAAAGGTAAATATATAGTAACAGATTAGTTATCGAAAATAGCAGTGATTTAAGGATAATGTTTGTTATCTGAATTAAAAAAAAATGATGCTCCAAATTTTTTTTTTTTTTTTTTTTTTTTTTTACAGTAATGGTATTGATTAATGTTGATGCTTTAAAGAATTTTATTTCTATTTTCATTGAAACCTACGATTAAAGCAAATCTGCCTAAACAGTTATGTTTTCGCCAGTCCTTCTTTCGAGGGGTATTAAGAAATATATTGAATTTCGAAATAGTATAACATATAATACTCCTATAGTATAACATATAATTTTAGAAATAGTATAAAATATAATACTCCTTAAGAAATTTAAATTTTAGTATATGTGCTTTGTAAAAATTTCAGATTATTCTTTAGGTTTTGATTACCTGATTAAGTTACCTGATTCCCCCCCCCAAAAAAAAAGAATTTTTACCTTAGTACAATATTGCAAAAACCAAAAACCAAATCCATCGTCAATATTAATACTGTGTTGTTCATTTCCTGTCCCAGTCATATTTCCATTTCTATTTGTGTTGTTTCTCCTGAGTCGTGCTTAATCAGGTGCCTTTTTTTTTGCAAAAATAATGTTTCAAAATTACGATCTATGATATTCTTAACATGAATATCTAGTTTTCATTACTAGTTTTTTTATCAATTTTTCTATCTTTCTAGATTAAAGAAATCTCTTTAAAACGCGCTGTAAATGAAACAACGACTTCCGGCATCTTGCCTTTTAATATCCCCTGCCCGAACCATTTTCTGATTCAGTGTCCCCTTAGGCGAAGTAAATCCATAACCAAAATACCCTCCACTTAATTAAGTTTTCATCGGTTCCAGTTCTCGATCCATATTGCCGATACCCTCCATTGGGGTAGTCCAGAACCCCGATGGCCCTTTGAGTAATGTGCATATATTTACAAAGGGGAGGCCGGTGGAACAGACGAGTCAAAGAACTCAAGAGCATGCCAGTCCCTGGAGGGTTCGTTCCTTTTTGGGGAGGTATTGGCAAGCCATGGATGGGAAAGTGCTGCAACTAAGCATGTTCTTGTGATTCCAGAACCCTACAGCTGATTGGAGAACCTGGAAAGTAGACTCCCGTGGGTGGGTTTGCTTTGTGGGAATTGATGTGAGGAATATTGAAGGAAATTGAGGAAGTGATGCCGGGAATATTTGTAGTTCTTAAGAGCCTCGGGCCTCGCAGATGTTACTTGACTCTACAATTTCATAGTAGCAACTATGATTAGCTTTATCTTTATCTTTCGTTCATCTTCATAAATAGCCCAATAGGATGTCATTGTGCTTATAATTCAATGGAAAGTTATTAGAGAAGTATGCATTAATCTATGCATAAAGCATGCATTCATATTTTGTCAACACGGATGCACATGTAATTACAGAAAGAACATTCGCTGTTTCGGACAACATTCTGCAATTTGTATTTCAAAATATAACCAGCTAAGATCTTCTGTTCCATAAAGTTCAGAAAGGGTCTAAATAGACCTGTCATTCTTCGTGCTTTCCATTCAAAAGTTTATGTTGGAGAAAAAGCTTGTAAACCCCAGAACAGTTTTTTCATGTGTTTGCTTTAAGATGCATTTTACAAACAAAGCAAATGTTAAGGATAATACAATAAAATTTTAAAAAATAACAAAATAATTCTGCAAAACGAAAAATGAAATAATATAAATAAGCGACATTAAAAGATTCAAATATTAAGTTTGAAATTGAAAAGTCCATACTATTATTTTTGATAAGTCATACGAGAAATATTAAACTATCCGCTTCGAATGCTCAAACTTTTGTTACGCTTTTGCGCTTAACATTGTTGGATAAAAAATTAGGCAAGAAACAGAAATTATTTGTGGGGCCAAATGATCGAGATCGGGAGTGGTATTACAATTTATAAAGTAAAACATAATCTAAAATGTTATGTGTATTTAAACATTAATTTATAATCGAAAATTATATGTTTTTATTTCGTATCAGGATCTATATTTTCTTAAATATATTTCAAGGCATAATCTATATATATATATATATATATATATATATATATATATATGACTTTTACTTTTATGTTTCAAAATATTGCATATTATAATATCATGTAAATTATCAAATATATATATATACACGAGGGTTGGAACTTTAATAGTGGCAACTATTTATTTACATGGAATACATTTTTGGCTGAGAGGTAATGTAAAAAAGTAGCTAACATGAGGTATATGTGACATTCTTTGGTTTTGTTGCGTGGCATTTTTATAGCAGTGTTGCCACTATTAAAGTTCCAACCCTCGTATTTATGCTATTTATACAGTAAATAGAAAAAGTGTAAACATTCTATCTAAATTCAGGGACTTGTTATCTTTTATCATATTTTATGTTTTAAATTATTATATTAAATTTTGTTTTTATATTACTCATTTTTATAGATTAACATAAATAACTTAGACATAGCATAAGTTTTCATATAAATATTTTTAATTTTAAGATTAAAATTCAGATTATTGCTTTTTTTATTTCACTAAGGATGAACTTCATTTTTCTGAGCACATCCTGACTCTGTAAAAAATTTATGTTTAAAAATAAAGATATAGCGACAATAATATGAATTTACAATAATTACCTCTCTTGAAAAATTTAGAGAATATTTTTTTTTCCATTTTTGTAGAACCAATCTTGTAGAATTCAGGAATTTTCCAGAATTCCAAGGTAAGAATTCTAGTGGAGGATTTTAAAATAAAGTATTACACAGTATTAAATAAATCAAGAAAGATTTGGCAAATCCTTTATTTTTTTATATAGCAAATTTGCATAGTTTTTCTTTCAGGAAGTGAACTGTCTCGTCAAGGGCAACAGCCTTAATCAAATTATTTTCCCTGCGAATTTTGAGTGGAACACCAATAATAATTTTAACAGACATTCTTTAATTGAGTTATTGAAATATTAACTAAGTATCTTAAAATTTCGGTAAACAGATCGATGACTTAATTTAATAAAAGTTGAAGCATGTGCATGGTTTAGAATCCATGAGAGAAATACAGACTGCTGCCAGAACTAAACTCTGCAATTATTTAAATACGAAAAAAAAAAAAAAAAAGGTTATTTTCACTAAATAAGTATCTTTTCATTTTATAGAATTTTTGAAAATTTAACTACAAATATAATTTCAATAGAAAGGAAATTTCGGAGATTGTGATCATGTTTGCGAAACATATATATATATATATATAATATTATTTGACATTCTAAATTATTTCAAAGAATGTTATTTAGAAATTACTTTAAATGCATAAAAACTCATTCTGAAGAGAAATTGATTGCATAATTTCAAAAGTATCTTTTAAAATATAAAAAGGTGCTAATTATGCTTTAAATTTTTATAACATGAGAAAGAATATATATGTTACCGTTAAAGTATATAATGCAGTTATTTCATAGAATATCTAGTTATTCCATGAAATAACTGACCGTGTCCGTTAAAGTGTGTAATATGTTATTAATCTGACACTTTAACTAGTTATTCTATGAAATAACTAGGTATTCTATAAATTAACTAATGAGGGACAGTTAAAGTGTAAAATAAACAATTTATCTAAAATGAAATTAAACTAATGATAGACAATTAAAATGAAAAAGAAGCAATTTATCTAATTTATGCAGCGTATAAATGGTATTTATGTAAACGTACCAAAAAATCATTTGTTATAACAAGGATTGCTAAAATGACACTTGGAATTACAAAGAACATTATTTCTAAAACAAAACATTTTTTATTTCTAAAACAAACAAACAAAAACATAAATGCAGTAGGGGTGGAAGGTAAATGTATTTGTCGTGCGAGATCATTATTCGATGAAATAACTAGTTAAACCATGAAATACAAGAGAGTTTTACACTTTAATGGACACGATCAGTTATTTCATGGAATAACTAGGTATTCTATGAAATAACGGATTTCATGCTTTAACAGTAACATATATGTGTGTGTGTGTGTGTGTGTGCGTGTGTGTGTGTGTAATGATATTTTAAACTCTTAATGTAATCCAAATTAATTTTCAAAACTTTATCTTAATTTAGCCCATACTAAAATATTCTCTTATTTCCTGATCTCATTCCACGTATGAAGCTGTGTAAAAATCACTGCGCAATCAGTCTACGAATCAAGTGAAAATGATTCCTTCGGTGCCCTTGTCAAAGGTCAACACATGTATTCAATCGCCACGTGGCCGGAAATCCCATATTATATAAGACTAGTGATCATTTGTTTTCCTCCTTTTCTTACTTCTGCTTTTGTTTCGTGCTGTTGTGGATGTGCCTTGTAAGTGCCTGCTTGTAAATAAATTGGTTTCCCGGAATGGATATTAAAATTAAATTAAAAATGTAGAATGTCTCTTCTATGTTTTCAAACCTGCCTTCTACTTTTCAGAAATAAGCTTACATATTATATATATATATATATATAATATTCATTGATATTGCTAAAAAAATGTTATGATGGCTCAGTCACATTGATAAGCAGCAAGATCAAGATACTCAGCATTAATATATGCAATGAGATTGTTGCGTATATCATCTAATATCCTTCAGCATGTTGTCTCATGGTGCGATGGACACTATTGCCATTTCCTTCCCGCAGGAAGTAACAGCAATGCAAAATAAAATTGTGGACATTGAATCAATCAAGATATATCATGACACTAGAAAATAATGCTAGTGAGAAAGGAAGAAAAAGGACTTATCTTACGTTCAGTCAGATTGGATCAAAGTTCTTATCTTTGATCAATTTTGAAAGCAATGCTATGGATAGAACATAGAATAGTAACTTCATAAATAGTCGGACCACCTCTTAACTTCGAATGATGTGAAAATAAAGGAAACACATTCTTAAATATAACTTAAAATCTTCATTTTCAAAAGCTATTTTGAAATTTCAGCCATCCGTAATTGAAATACCAAAATAAATATGCTTCATTGATTCAAAGACCATATAAGCTTCCTTAAGTAACGGGTATAATTTAAATGAATTTCAGAGATTTTTTTTTTTTTTAAAGTTATGAAGTCAATTTAACTGTGCAAGTATAAGGGGGGCTTATAAATAAAAAGTAAATGTTAAACAAAAATAAAAAAAAAGTTTAAACTCTATGGGAATGAATCTGATTTCGTTTAATAGCTTTTTAATTAATTCCTGTTTTCAGTTTCCAATGATCCCTGCTTAAAGGAGAAAAATAAAGTATTCATTAATGTAAATAAATACTGTATGCTTTAGAAAAATAAGAAATGTTTGCATTTTATAGAAACAGGATTTAAATTAATGTAAGTAAATATATTCTTCTTCTTCTTTTTTTTTTTTTTTTTAGAAATGCTCCTTTCTTCAAAATTCCATCTCAAACAAAAATCTAGAAAAAATGAACATTATCTGTTTGCAGGTCGTTAATAAGTTAAGACAAACTTTAACTAAATTTTTACGTTAAAGTTACGTTTTTTTATTTTCTGTTAAACAAAACTGAGAAGATAAAAAAATAAATACTAAATGAATTCACGGTCTTTAGAGGAACGGAATTTATTTAATAAATAAATAATATTTGAACAATTTCTCCATTCCACTTGCTTGTTAACAACTAATACATAAAAATATTGCATTGCATAGAAGCTCAAAATATTTGATAAATAAATATAACTATCGGGGTTTAAATATTTTGTTTGGTTGCCTTAAGGGGAAAATTAAATTTAAAGTTCCTAGTTGAAGCAAAAGTCTCTTGATACCCACATTCACCAATCTGCAACTGCAGAATTCATCTGGTTTTGTATATCCCCAGTACAAGAAAGTAAAACAAAAGGAATTTTGTGTACTGCAAGTAAACATGAAAAAAAATGATAACTATAAAAAGCCCCCACACAACTACTTCGAATATGAGATGAAGTTTCTCAGCACAAGGGGAAGCGTGATGCGTTTTGTTCTCTAAACTATGGTTGAAGAATACAGATAAGCTCGAGGCAATGTTTTGCCGATTCCCAAGAACTCTAGAACCTATGGGGAAGACCCTCCAAATAAAGTACAGAGCGGAATGTACGAGTTATGGCAAAGAGTTCCTACGTTCTTATATTCCCCTTATTTTTTTCCGATCACGATTGAGTAGCGGCGGAAAGCAGGGGAGAGGATAGAGGGGATTGTTCTGTCGATGATACAATTACATGGATTTTTCAATACCCCTGAGGGGTGGGAGAAGTCTAGACTTACAGTATATCGAAGAAAGTCGTTATGCGGAACATTAAGTTGGATAAACCATAACGTCGTGAATATTTCATGCCGAAATCAAAACTAGGCAGGATATTAGAGAAGTATGTTAGGTTTTATTTAGATGATAGATTTGGAGTTATTGCTTCGACATATGGGACACTAAATTTTCTTCTTTATGATGGTTCCTTTCTTTCATAGTACTTATAAATGCTCCAAGCAAACTAAAAAAAACAAAAGTTATGTTTTCAAAAATAAAAAAATAATCCATAAATACTTACACATTACTAGATGTTATTACTATTGTAAAAATCACCAGGTTTTTATCGTGTGTGTGTATGTGTGCTGCTTATGGGTGAATACAATAAATTATTTTTCGGTGCTAAAATATTAACTAATGTTAATTTTTTCGCAAAAATGAAACTGTTTAGAACTAAAAATTGGAATGGTATGTATTATTTATTTATTACAATATCAATTCATTCACAATTAATTGCTCAAAAAAGAAATCATAATGTATATAAAAATTAAGATATTGATCAGTTAAAGAATAGATTGGTATTAATATATTTAATAGCATTTCAGCACTGTAACAACGATAAAATGTTCAAGAGAAATCAAATAGACCACAAAAATTAATATCAAAACCAATTTAAATTCAAACAATTTCAAAATTTTTACTAATTTATATTTGATTATTGATTTTTAAATTGATTATTGATTTTAAATTTGAATTTCTTTCTTTCTTTTTTTTTTTTTTTTTTTTGTTCTGATACTACAGTCAGTTCTGGTATTTTATGTGACACAGCTGCAGCTATATAATAATTTTCGCATATTAAATAAATTACTCAGATTTTAGAATCATTCTAAACTGCAGAAATACATTCTGTATTGGAATAAATATAAATAAAAGAAAATATAAATTTTGTAAACATTTACATATTTTAGTAAATTTCCACTTTTAACTCCCTTGAAGTCTTTTTAATCCATTTTAGCACATTGTGAATATGATCGCCAATTCAACCAACTGTATGATAACTGTTAAGTTCTGTTCCGACGGCCGCCCGTTCTTTTACAGATATGGTCGTAAATCTGCCATGTGACCTATTGTAAGACCACCTACGCCTATAAACGTTGATCGGGAGCTCCCCGAAAAACTGTCGGTAAAAGAAACATACATCAAATAAACTTGGAAAACCACAAGAAATTGGAAGAAGTGCAAAAGAGGCACACGGGCCGTCGGAACGGGGCTTTATGGTTACAAACTCAGAGGTATGTGACGCCATTCGGTCAGTTGACACACATGGCTAACATGGGCGCAACCTAGAACCATCTCTACTCCAGCTCTGCCTCTTCCACTGTCAATATTCCACTGAATATATTCTATGATGAAATGACCCATTTCAAACCATGGATTTTGATTTTTCAACTACAAATTATTGATCTGAGATCTATTCTAATATATATATATATATTTTTTTCTTGAATAGATTTCTTAAAATATTCGCACCTTTTTTCTGCTTCCATTTCTTAGATCCCTCATTCGTTTTTCCGCGGAAAATTATTTAATCGAGAACTTACGAACTCATTACTGGCCATTTCGTCTCAAATTATGTCCTTGCATAGTCATTTTCTCTTCCTTTTTATCGCATCTATCGTGTGAGCTATAGACGTATTCGGAGATTCGAATTCACTCATTTATTTATTTCCTCAAAAATTCAGTAATTCTTCCTGCCTCAAACTACCTTCAGCCCTGGTGTACAAGCAAAATTTTAGAACAGCTTTCGTGAAACTGTACAAGTACAAACAATAATTGCCAAGTAAATACCTATTTAATTACAGCATTTTTATGCAATCTTTAGATTACCTGAATGAAATTTTCGGTCATGCATAATTACTGATTCTAACTTTTTTTTTTGCTTCCCCTAACATTAAAAAACTAGATTTTGCAATACCCTATATGAAATCTATAAATGTTGCAGTTGCATATTATTTTCTAAATTAGTGCTCACAATCAATTTTCCGGAATGAAAAGGGAGAAGGGACAGATAATTTTTCTTTCATTTTTTTAAAATCAATTAAAAGTTTATAAATCCATTATATATATATTTACTAAAAGATGACTTGCTATAAAAATGAATTTGAATCACAAAACTAATAAAAATTTGCATAAATCTACTTTTAAATTAAAATGGTATTTGTCATCATAAATTAGCTTTATGGTTCCTAATGATTTCCCAATTATATGACAACTAGTAAACTTTTTTACGATATTCTTGAATATTATTCTTGTTTGAGTTAAATGATTACAAATGAAATATTGATAGCGTCTTTTAGTTTCTTTATAAGTATAATTTAATATTATTCAAAAAATAAAAAATTTACTTCATTAAAAAAATACTATCTGGAAAGTGAATTTAAAATAAATAATCAGACGTATAAAACTGTATTTAATTTAAAGTTGTCTTCAACACTCTAAAGAAGTGTTAATCTTTAAAAACACAGTTTCTAGCAGCACGGTTAATGATATTCCGCCCGACAGCTTGTCCTCTTACTATTTAAATAAATGTCGAACAATTAGCTCAAGATTAGTGGCGAGGTATTTGTTACTTACAAATCTTTTAGAGGAGCACTTTTATGCTCTGGAATTTTACGATAAGGAAGTAATTAAACAAGAAACTCGCTCAAGTGACACTCATGCCTGTGTCTTTCTCCCTAAGTCAATATTTGTTCAGAAAATGTAGGGGATTATAGAGGTTCACCGTAATGAGAAAGAGGCTTTAATCTCAATATGACTGGGATTGGCCTAAGGTATGGAGGAAAAGAAAAAGGAGTATATTTACGTTTTTGTTGCTTGCTCTTATTTGTGGTACACTCTATGATTAATTGTTGTATTAAAAGGAATAAATATTTATATTTAAACATGTAGAAAAATAAAGTTTTCAAATTTTCCTTTTATATATCTTTTTGGATTGACTTAATATAATATTAGCAAAAGAAAAGTTAAATTATGTTTATAACTAATCATCAGGAGTATATTAAGTTGCTTGTAAATTTTATAGAATATATTAAAATGATGGACTGCTATGTTTTTGATATCATAAAAATTTTGTAATTAATCCTTGAAATGTGATATTCAATGGAAAAATGCATCCTTTTTCAACATAAAGATAATGACAAACATAAAATAAAATTTTGAAACACTGACTTACAAGCCTATTTAAGAATGTTTGGATACCTTCACTGATTAAAATCTCATGGGCATAATAAGTTGCTTGAACATTTTAAAGAATATATTAAAATGATGGAGTGTTATGTTTTTGATATCGTGAAAATATTTGTAATTAGTCCTTGAAATGCAATATTCAATAGAAAAATGAATTATTTTTCAACATAAAAATAATGACTAACATAAAATGCATTTTGTAAACGCTGTTTTAAAAGTTTATTTAATAATTTCTGGCTACTTTCACTGATTATCAACATTCTTTGGGTTTTCATTTGGTACGTGATCATCGACATCCCAAAAGTAATATTTTAGTGACCATGTTTACTTGTTGAATTTCTCTTAGATTAAATATTGCCTAAAAGCAGCCAAGCAGGCTCATATTCGGATGCAACTTCAAGATTCCCTGTGTTTTCATTTTTCGATAATTTTCTTGAAATTTTTTGATTCTCAAGAGGGGAAGTTTCGGATAGCATTGATAATATTTTAACTTTTACAAAAAATAGCTTTCTATTTAATTAATTTACTTTCTGGATTTTCATGTCTACTTTACATCGCTATTTACTTTTCTCTACTACATGTTTCAACTTTAGAACATTTTTGATTTCATCATTCGCCTATAATCCTTGCTCTGTGTTTGGCGAAACTTGTCCAAACCAAACATTTGTGCCATAAAACAAACTGTACAAATAATCAATAGATCTCAGCAAAAATTCAAGGTCTCTTGAGATTGCGATTTTGTTGTAAGAAATAGGAAGATTCTGGCTGACTTCTTCCCTGTATATAATAAAATAGGTATATCTATACTTATATAAAGCTCAGTGTGTGTGTATGTGTGTGTGTGTGTGTGTGTGTGTGTTGGCGTTCTACAAGCCAGACCGTTTGACCTACAGCTACCAAATTTGGTACATGTATACCTTGGAGGTAGGGAATGTGCACCTGAGGTCCCTTTTTTTTTAATGTTTAATCAAAATTTTAAAACCTAACTTTCTCCCCAAAAAAAAAATCTTTTCATTTTCCCCACCGCCAAATGAGTAAGGCTTTAGTTTTCTTTTTTTTTTCCACACTAATGAGGCTAGGGTTAACATTTTTCGGCCGATTATTTCAAACGATTCTGTTTATGTTCTTAATGTTTGATGCATTTAAAATTAAACATTATTAATGTATCGATCTTTCAGATTCATTCTGAAGTACTTTTGAATTAAAATAAAACATAATAAAGGGAATTAAAAATTTCTAATCTGCATAGCGTTACCCCAACTGGCGTAGAAAAATTCACGCATTTGCGTTACCGTAACTGGCGTTGAAAATTCACGCATGAGCATTGTGTTCTGATTGTTGATAACGGATTCAACGGATTTTCAACGGATTCGGACTTGATTTAAATTATTTTTAGGTTAGTTGTGTGCTTTTGTAATTAAATTGTATTTATGTTAGTTATATATTTTTTGTATATGCTTATAGTTTTAAGTATATCGTTTTTTAAATAGTTTATTTTAACCTGTTTTCGACCGATTATTTTAAACGACTCTGTTTACTTTCTTAGTGTTTGATGCATTTAAAATTAAACATTGTTAATGAATCTATCTGCTCATGATGAATCTAAGAAAATTTTGTTGACAAATTCTTGAGATATTATATAAATTAAGATATGTATTCTTTAGTGCCCAAAAAGTTTAAACGCTCAGTGATTCTGTTTTTAGTAATCATATAAAAAATGCTTTGTTTTAGTAAAAAAATATTATTATATTAATTGCAGATTCATCCTTTCCACTTTAATTTAAAGCATAAATTCTACGGAAACTTACTAACAGAAAAGCTAACAGAAACTTACAGAGATACATATTACGTTATGACTAAAGGCCTTTATAATATTATGAGTGAATTATATGACAATCAAAATGTGAAGTTTTAAAATATTTCGATGAAGAAGTTATTAAAATAGGAATTGCATAAAATATTTAATTATTAAAATTTTAACGAGCATTAAAATTGGCGTACCGGCTGGTCGCCAAAGGCGGCTATTATCTTATAAAGATTTGTGGTCATGTAGACTGTTTTTGTTACTTCTTTTTTTGTCTACAATATAATCAATTAGTCAATTCGTTACGTTTGATAGATAAAATAGAAAAAAAGTTAAATATTTGTTTCTTAGTATAGGATATTGAGATCGTATATAGATATAAAATTTTAATTAGTACGACATATGTACAGACTATACAAGATGTCTCAGAAACCTTGACACGGCTTTTATTCCTTAAATATCGATCATAGTCATATACTGTGAATTACAAAGTTGCATAAAATAAAGTTGTAAAATGTTATGAAATCGATTATAATTTTCAGGAACAAAAAATACAAAATTTAAATTTTTATACGGACCCCGTACAAAAAAATTCCCAATGAGTAGAATGTGCTCCATCCACTAATAAGGTCATGCACAAAATTTCAGCAATTTATCAAAAATTGTCTCCAAGATATAAAACAACATAAATGCTGACTTAAATCACTTTCCGATGCCTAGATACGAGTTCGCAAAGAGGGAAAATCATGTCGGATGTTCGTATTTTAGGGGTCGTACACAAATTAACAAAGAAAGTAATGATTGAATGAATAAATAATTATTTTGCCATTTATTGGTTCAAAAGTATTAAAAATTTGTAGAAATAATAACTTAAAGGGAAGATTTCTTAAAGGAAAAAATACATAAGTTTTTTTACAAGTTCATTGACTGTGCTAATTTTAAGTTATATTCTGGAATTCATGATATAAAATTTTAAAGCATTTTTCAGGAAGCATAGATTTTAAAATTTGTATTTAAAACTAAAGATATAAAGCATATTTTATTTTCTTATGATGCATTAATGTGTCGCGTTATCTGCACTGAAGCATTTACATTTGGATTTAATTTGCATGTAAACATTTGGAAGCATGTAAACATTTGGATTTTAATTTGTGATTGACCCTTCACTAAATTTGTTTTAACATATCTTTGTGAGTTTTCATGATAAAATTCTGAAATTTTGTAGATGACCTTATTACAGGAAGGAGCGCATTTTTTTCATCGGGATTTTTTTTTGTATGGGGTCCATATAAAAATTTTAATTTTGTATTTTTTAAAGTTTAATCCCCTGAAAATTTTAATCGATTTCATAACATTTTGCACCTTTTTATACGCACACAGATATTGTGGTATCGACCAATAACTTTCGCCGAATGCATTATATACATATTATGTGAACAGCCATTAAAATGTTAATGCGACACTGACGTTGCCTTAAAAGTCAAACTCCTTGTTTCCTTTATGAAGTGTGTGCAGTTTTGACCAGTTACATAAATATCCTACTTTGAAGCAATCCAAGGTCTATTTTGATAGTGATTCTTGCAATTTTGATGCAAAAAATTCAATCGACACCTTTTTTCCAAATTTCTATGCCATATCAAATGAAAGACGTTTAACACTTGAATCAGACTTACGGTACCTGCTTGCATGATAGAGTTTTGGTATAATCGAATTTATAAACAGAGCCTTCCGGTCTCATGAAAGATACTTGAAAGGTCCAATAAACCATTAGAGTATTTTCAAAAAATGAAGACCTCTCAATTGACTCCATTAAATTTAGCATAAGGTATTTCAATACCAATTGTGTATCATAATAACGTATTAAAAGTTTTAAAACATTTTTCTATACAAGGTGTCTCAAAATCCTTGATGGCGGCTTATATTCCTTAAATATTGATCACAAACATATACTGTAAATTACAATTAAACTATCGTTTTATTTCCTATTTCCTTAGGTAAATATTGTTTTATTTAAAATTATCATACAATAGAAAAAAAATTAAGTATTTTGTTAAATTGTTATTAAGTATATTGCATTAATTGTGTTGTTATTAGTATTGTTGTTGTTTCTGTTTTATGCGTATGTTCGCCATGTTGCATCATTTTGTGAATTTACACGTGGTTTATTTAAATTAATTCTGCAAAAATATTATTAATTGCATGGCGGCATTTGATTGTATAGACGTGTGGCCATTAAAGTGTTATTTACTTTACACAAAGAAGATTGCGGAGCTCATTATTTTTCTTTGTCGAATTTTCTCTCCCATACTTTGTGAGTGAAAAGATTTTAAGCGAAATCTACATCATGCAAACAACATTATGCCCTCTAAATAATAATATGAATGTTGCATCTTTACAGTAATTTCTAAGGAATCAGAAAAAAGTATTAACTTGTTAACAAGTGATATTTTTCTACTGTCTTATAATTAGTTCATTATCTACACATAAGAATTCTATTTATAGAATTTTAAGCAACATATTAGTGCGATCATGAATAAATGAGCGCTGATAGTGCACTTACACCTGACATACTCAATCACCGAATATGTAATGAGAAAAATTTCAAAAGATAAAAGGATGTTTGGTCACGCATTGAAGGTTTCTCTGGTTCGCTGGCGTAATTTGGTGAAAAAGAAACTCCATAGCTTTTCTGCCGGAGAAACGGGAAACTCATTTTGTTAGATGAAGCAGATTCAAGCGCGCCGTTAGCCTTCTTACTTATTTATAGAATAAGTAGATAACACTGAACCTCTATGCCGTCTGAGAACAAAACCACATAAATCAAGAGGTGTTATGAAATTTTGATGAGCTTTCAAGTGAGCCGGAATCAGTAATTCTATTCTAACAGAATGCTTTCACAGATTTTTATCTAACACATGAGCCATTCATTAGATGCCTTGAGTTAATAAATAACTGAACAATGTTATCTTGATCAATTTAGGAAACCATTAAAACCAAATTTTAATTAATATTTTACGCTATGCCAAGGAAAAGAGTCTTTGGAAAATAATGGAAAAGATATTAAAAAAAGCAAATTATTAAAAGGTATTTTAATAATGAAAATATTACAATTAAAAATAAATCAAATATATTGCAGTGGATTAAAAAATAACGGAATTGTATAAAACTACTTTTTTACTTTTGCTTGTTTAAGGAAAAATGTATCCTTTTTATCTTTCTGGAACATTAGAAAAATAAAATTGAATGATTTATGGAAAAATTAATTAAAGCATTATTCATCAGATAAGTCATTCCATCTGTCACAATTCAACAAAATTTAAAAAATTTACATTTTTATTTGCATTAGAATAATGATGACTAATTTTTTTTTGTATTTGTTTTATGAAACATGGTTTTACTCATAATAAATTTTGTCAGCGGGCTTGTCTATGAAAAGTGCTGTATATGATATATATCACTTATGAACCATAGATGTAATGGAAAGAACGATGTACGTTTAATCATTTGCAATTTTATATACATTGAAACCATACTGTTAGAGGTTGTGGCTTCATTAATATACTTTGTGGTCTATTTTTGCACCAAATTATACTTTTCTGTGAGATAGTTGGCAGAAAGTGTACTGTAGTTTTGATATTAAAAGAAAAAAGAAAATATAACACCTTTTTTAAACAAAAAATAATACTTAAATACAGTTTAATCTCATGTGAACGGGTATAAAAACTTATTGAATTTTTTTGAGTATCAATAAATTAACTATAAAAACATTTTGGAAATATTTTATTCCTTTATAATATTTTTAATATGAAATGAATAAAATTTAGATTTAATTTCATTTTGATATTCTGTTTCGATCAAATCCATTTTCAAATCAATGAACCGAATGAGATAAAAATAAAATAGCATTTCTTCATAAAAATGTATATGAAAAGCAGATGGTATAGAAAGTTGACAATATACCTCAAAAATTTCAAGCAGGTGTCATTGAAATTATTGCAAAACTATGCCTATCTCTTCCTTTTTCCGTTTCTTGCGCATGATAAAGTAAAAATGCAAAATTATTTTTAATTTGATTTCTTTTTGAAATCAATAATACATCCCCCATTTGATCATATCATCTATTGCGACAGACGATAACAAAAAAAAAATGTTATACATTATAACTTTGTAAGATTCTAATCGTTCTTAGACGTTTCAAGCATCACTTTATGAAAGGCGAAAGATAAAGAGAAGCTTTGGTTACCGCTTTTTCCTTATATTTTCTTGATACTATTTTCTTGAAATCATTTTTATGAATTGATTTTTGTTTCGAGCCTTAATATAATCTCTTTTTATATAAAAGAATATGTCCAAATAGATTTTTTTATATTAGTGCAGGGAAATGCCATTTGAATTGATCTTCCTTTAGTCATAACATTTGTTTTAATTTCAAGAGTAAAGAAATTAAAAAAAAATGTCTTAAACAATAAATTCAGTAACTTTCTTGAAAAATCTTTTACCCTCAAATACGAATTATTTAGCTAATTAGCACTTTCCTACTTCATTTTAATCATTTTCGAAGTAATTCATCGTCATAGATACATTTGCCATAGGAGCGAAGTGTTAAGGAATTCCTTGAGAAATTTCCAAGTCTTTTAAATTGAAGGAAAATAACTGGAATGATAATGCCTCTTTCAACTGTATTACAGCATTGGGATCGAATGTCATTGTTATAAATAGTATATTAAAATATCAATCAGTTTAAGAATTGATGATTTTTTAAACTAAAAATTAAATATCCAATCTACATGAACTAGGAACCAAGCAATCAATTTTGCACGAAAACCTGATTGTGTATAACATTTAATACTGAAATATACATTTCTTTTTAATGCTGCAAGAATCATTTCAGAAAGTGCTCGTCATAAAAACGTTGAATATATTTTATAAGAATTTTTATAATACAATTTTATAATAAAAATTATATTATTGTAATATAAAGTATGTTATAGTCATTTAATACTAGTAATGATTAATTAATCATCTGCAAAAATTTTTGATGCTGTGTGTATTAAATTCCAGAGAATTTTAAATAAAAAAGCACCTTATGTGTCAGTAAATTCAAATATGCAAATACTTAGATAATTTTAATATGGTAGAAAGTCGATATTATAATTAAGATTGCGCACAAAAATGTCCTTTGAATTTGTAAATAATATGTTGAATTCAGTTCGCAGCATTAAAAAAAAAAAAAAAAAAAAAAAAAAAAAAAAAAAAAAAAATTCGCTCCCTTATAAATAGATCATCGTAGAGGTGTAAAGATTCATTATAAAATTTCAATGATGAATTAATGAAACCAAGCCCTCAGCACTGGTTTACAATTTGTAATAACGTTAAAAGTCTTCAGACGTCTGCAACGGCAATTGTTTGTTGAGATTTGAAGAAATGTAAGAACCGTTACACATATCATTTTATTGGGAATTTTATTCACTTTATTATACCCGAAGACGTAGAAAATAAAATAAAATCTAGCTTATAAGAAATATTAATTAAAAATATAATAATGGTAGAACGATGCGCTAATGCTAATCAGATGTGTACACAGACATAGTTAAAATAGACTGAAGTGAGTTACTAACTCAACTATTGTTTCCCCGAGGAAGAAGGTTAAACAGAATCAAACGAAACGATAGAGCCAATCAGCTACAGTGAATTTTCATAAGTTATCATTCACCAAGATTGCTTCCAACTATGGAATTCAAGTGTACTGATAGTTCCAAGATCCAGTGATTAGCACTTTTTGACAATTGTACTTCGCTAAAGGGTAGTACGCAGAATGATGAGAAATTATTACGCCGGTTAATTCCGTGAATAATCTGAATTCCCCCTATTGCTCAATTGAAATATCTCCCCCTTTAGTATTTCATGTCACCCCTTTTTTTGACAATAAAAGCGTTTCTCAATGCATATGCAAAAGAGGAAAGAGTTTCAGAATAAAAGAATAAATCTCCAACAGGTTATCTATCTCCAATAGGTTACTCATAATGTATAAAATGAATGCTAGTCATAAAGCAATTCTGAAGCCTATCTATTAGAGATCCAATTATACAAAGCATAAACTTCAACCCTAAATCTTACATTTATTTTTGCAATAATTGATATTATTTCCTTCCAAATTACCTCATAAACCTCAATTTACCTCTATTTTATTCTCAACAACTGACAAAAAGAACTCCAGCTCATGTACGCGACATGAGGCATCTAATATCGAATTAATTATCTTCTTATTGTAGGTATTTGCTTCAATTTTTATGCAAGGATATTGTTCGATTCAAGGAACTCACTGGACAACTTTTTAAAAAAGAGCAAGTCATCCCCGTCAGCCGATGCAGTAATTTAGTTAATTCAAGGCACGCAGGGAAACTCTTAATTTATTCATCATTTCCTGAGCAATTCTTTGTCACTTAATAAGAAGTGATGAATGAACGATTAAGCAATTCATCTCCGAAATCTGAATGAGTAATTAATGAAGTGTAATCAATTCCTCATCGTTACGTCGTAATCTGTCATGTCTGGAAAAGAAAACATTAGCCGAGAGAAACATTAAAAGCCGTCCGACTTATACGACTCCCATCGGTTGTCAAGAAGTGAAGAAGATGAAAGGCGGGAAGAAAGTAATGTTGGACACAAAGCATCGTTGTACTGAGTACTTAGTGTCATCCGCAGAGGGCCATTTGTAACGCAATACAAATATATATGACATTTTTCTAAGTTTCTGTAACACGAGCCTTCACTTTAGTTCGCAACCACTTGAAAGGATATTTCTGACATCGGTTTCTTTTTTCGCTGTCTCATAGCCTGTATATGTTGATTAAATTGTGTCACAGCATTTCGTTCTTTTGAGAAAAGGACATAAAGATATATAGGGTTTTAGAGGAGAGATGTTTACTTTATGTCGGAATGGAATGACTTCCGATATATTTATTTTGGAAGAAGTTGAATGGAAAGAAAAACAGTTGAAGGAAATCTCGGAAAGTTTTGTCTTTAGATATGGGACCAATATAATAGATTTTAATGTTTTTCTTCTGTTTCCAAAAAAAAAAAAAAATGATAAAATTCTAAGCTTTTGTGTAAGCGTAACTGAACAAAAAATTATATAAATTTCAAGAATGCATAAAAGTAAATGCCCACTAGAGAAAAAATATGTTTAAGCTCTTTCGCTATTAATTTAATTAACACCCTAATTAAACACATCTATGGGATATTTATCTGAAGATAAAAATACTAAAAGATCAATAATGGATGCGCATGCCATTATATATGCCATAGAGCAAGAGGCGGTCATTAAAGCTCAAGAGGTTAAAATATATAATTTTCCATAGAAAATTGGATACATTTTGTAAGTAATTTTGTTTTTGGAATAATCATTACAAATTGTATGCTTTTGCTTTTATTCGCAGTAAAATATCAGTAATCGTATTTTAATATGTGTGGCAATTAAAAATAATTTCCTATAGCAGCAATCAGACACACAAATATAAACTATCAAATTGTATATTTTCATAGTTTTGAACACCGATTTTGTATATATTTTTAAAACTTTTAACATTAAATAGATTTTTGCCCTCAATTATATTTAACTCTTTAAAATTGCATGTATAGTTTGATGGCTTTTGTGATATAGATTCTTATTTATTTAATGTCGCTAATTTTTAAATTTTTTTCGAGTTCATTGCACTATAGTTTAAGATCACTTGAAAAGCTACTTTTAAATTTTACAATTTAAAATGAATGGTTTGTGTATTGTTGAAATCATCATGAATTTAAAATAAAATTTTAAATAAAATAAATTGTAAAAAAAGTAATGCGTAATTTTAAGACAAAACTGTTACCTGGAAAACCATAGTTTCAATACACATTTGGAAAACTCATGCATTTGACGACGATATAAACTAATTTGATTCCGCAAAACTAGTAGTAGTCCTCTGAGAAAATAATAATAGAAATTTACATTTTCATTAATTGGAAAACTTTATTGAATTTCTAACTCCAAGAACTTCATTATTCTGAGTGTTGAAAATCTATTGAATAAAGAATTAGATAGTACTTAGTCATCATTAATTATCGGCATCATTTTGTTCTCTCAATTTTTTCACGTCTACTTTTTTTTATATACTTAGAAAATACGTTCATTTTTTTCTTCTTTTTATAGTTGTATCTTATCTCTAGTTTATATATATTCTTTTTAATCGTCAATTGGCTATAAGATTTTTTTTTGTTAGGTAGGTCATAGCTTTCACAATTTTGGTTGATTGTGTTTGAACTGTTTATACACCGAAGAATTTCAAAATGAATGAGCAGCCTCAATTTTAGTTCGCTAGCTCTCTATTTTACCTATTGATGCTTCTAGATTATTTTGGGGATTTCTTACTATTTGGTTGCAGCTTCATTTTTCCTCCAGTTTCTAGGCAGCTATATTTGTAACGCATTTAAAAAGGACGTGCGAAAGCTACAATTTTTATTTTAAATAATCATAAGTGTGAATCGAAATTAAAAATTATAAAATTTTTGCTTATCTTCCATTGTCCACTTGATTACAGAAATGTTTTTTTTTAATTTCTTATCAAAGCGTAATTATAATATAAGTCAAAGACATTCAACCCTATGTAACATCATGATGTCTCCTGACAAGAGTTGATAGTATAAATATAAAAATGGAACAGAAAACCAAAACCTAACATGAAATCAATGTTGTTGATTTAGGAGTCAGCAGTTAGAGAGAATTTAATTTTTTTTTATATACTATGCAACTGATAAAAGCATTGTGATAATCAACAATAAGCCTGTTGGTTCAATTGCATGAGTGAGCTTGGATAAATATTCATTAAGATAAAGGAATGTATTTCTTTATATATATATATATATATATATATATATATATATATATATATATATATATATATATATATATATATATATATATATATATATATATATATATATATATATTACTCAAATTTGGAAGGAAGGAAGAAAATATCAATAGGAATGAGATTCACATAGGGAAATAAGATCCAAAATGCCAGCCTCAAGTTATAAACAAATATGAAAGACAAAGTAAGGACATAACACAAAAAATAATATTAAACGCTTTATTACACACAAAAAAATAGTACAACGAATAGAAGCATTAGAGGAAGTGTCCGAAATTTCGAAACCACTATGCACGACATTCATGCACAATTGACTCATACGCTGCATGGAATGGTGAAAAATTTTTAAAGTACTGAACCTTTCGTAAGTCGTAGTAGCAATCATGGCGAATTTTGCTTCTGGTATTTTGTAAACAATGGCTTTCCTGGCACCCCATAAATAAAAAACAATCAAGTGATTTTGTGCGCTTTACAACGGGGCAAACCGCGTCTAATTCATCTACGTCCACAGGTCTTCTCCAGATGGCCATGCAAGGAAATTTTATTATGAAATGGAGCTTTATGGTGTTGGAACACATTCGGCTTCGGTCTTTTACAGGAAAATCAGTCAGCAATTCTGGAAAGGTCTTCTAAAAAAGATTAGATACTCGTGGCGTTTATTCGGAGATGGTGTCCCCTTGAGCTTCCTTTCAGTACTAACTATCCATGCGGGATCCTCCTGGCTTCCTACGTGATTTTGATTCCTACTTAAGTTAGCCTTTTCTCCAAGTTTGTATAAAATAAGCAGTTAATTGAGAAATTAAGAACATGTAATTACTATTTTTAACGCACAAAAATTAATACATTTACAAACATAGTTAATGCATGCGAAATGTTATGATTTTCCAATTATTATGTACAAAACAGGTTCTGTATCTCCTTATATGAGATATGGACATATTTCAGAATCAAGTGTTTTCCTTCATCATACAATACTGCATTCTACTTCAGTTGCTCTTGTCTTAAATTCACAAGTCATTAAACATTAACAATGCACTATTCTCTGGAACATAAAAACAAATTAAGCATTCCATTTTTGTCTTCCTTTGTTTCCTTAATTCCTTCTGGGTCAGAATACAAAGGTAGGATTTTAAGATTATTCCTATTCTTGCTGGTTTTAGTTTACTCGGCAGGAGTTCTGATGCAAAATACAAGAACGAGAAAAGTAATTTCACATTCTTCTGTGTATCATGAAGGATTTTTTACCGATGAACTTTGACCATTATTTCTTAATTATAATCCATGCAGCACAACTCAGAAAAGCAAAAAGAGTTAACTGATGTAACATTTGATCCAATCAGTTAGTTTTGAATGCGATACAAAATATTTTTTAAAAATAATTTCTATTTAAAAATGGAATCAAATTTGAGGTCCCGACAATTTTAAACTAGCAATCGATATTCAGCGAAATAAAATTATAGGTCATGGATTAGTTATATTTTCTTTAGTTGCATATAATTAATTTAAAAGTGGAGTAATACAGTCTTACTTCGCATTACGAGTATCTCGAAGAATAAGAGATTCGCATAATGAACAAAACAAAATGTAAAAAAATTAAAAAATTAAAAAAAAAATATTAAATAAATAAATAAAAGACACGGTTTACGAGCGTTGCTTCGCAGAATGAATGATATGGAGACATCGTGACGTCACATGCTGGATTGGCCTGTATCCTCTTGTGTTTGAACTTGTTTGAAGAGAATCTATGCATCTTCAAGAAAAAAATATTTAGCTGGATAGAGTTGTCGAATGCGAATCCAAGGGCTTTGAGTAAGTAGCCAAGTAACTTGATTTCGATATTATTTGTAGCTTTAAAGCAGGGTACAGAAAATATCTTCTCAGACATTTATTTTTGTAAGTCTGGTGAATGATTACCAAGTCTGTTTACTCGACTTAGAATGATTCGAGTAAATGCTTGTCTAGACTTAATCGACAAGATTGGATCGAAAAAATACATCAACGAATAAGTGGAACAACATAGCCAGAAGTATCGAAGAATTTTTGGAGCTGTATTCTGTATCACAATAAAAAGCTGAGGTCGAGTTTTCGTCAGGAGGGGAAGAAATAACAGATTTAATGGTTCAACCCCTTCTAATAAAATAAGGGAGATACTGAAAATTTAGAGAATTATTGCAACATAAGTTGAGATGCAACGGTATAATAAAATATTAGAAGCAAAGCGCGCAACAAATTCCTTTAATGAAAATGATGTATCTATTTTCGACACATTTTGAAGCATGACCCAAGGTGAAATATCTTTAGATAACTTTCTTGTTTACAAACGAATGCATTATAAATGAAAAAATAATTATTATAAAATTTTTTGATCAAAATTCTTTATAAAAATGCAACTAATTGTTTTATTTTTCATGGATTTCTATTGTAAAGGCGAAATGTTCTATTGAATTGACGTTTAAATGAAGTAAGCGTCTGTTGCAGCCGCTTACAGAATTGATGCAACGAAGTGTTATCTATTAAACCCGACGGGGCCAAATATTGTTCCATTGATGTGGTGCGGAAGTTTTGTGCGGAGAGGAAGTACCAGCTTCGATGTCGTTCCAGTCGTCTGACTGCGGTTCAGAATTATGAGGTTCACTCCAAAGTAGTCCTGGTATTGTTTTAAATAGGGACGTCGATACAACTGAACTTGAAGTCTCTGTTATTCACATTACCATTATCAGCTATTGTTCATACCTTTTAATAATTCAATCAAGAATTTTTACTAAATAAAATGGTCATTTATTTTTCAGCTTGCAAAAGGATAATTATTTTTAAACTCTCATTCTTTTTGTGTGTTTGGAATTATTAACTTGCACAATAATTTTATTAATGAACCAAACAAATAACAATATACAAATTTTCTTGAAATAAAAGTTCATTTCAGATATTTGAATTAGTAGAAAGTCACACGATAAGAGTTCCTATCATCTTAAATTCACATTCCCCGTTGACTTATTATGTCATGCACAATTTTTCTTAAAAAAAGCACACGCTTTAAAATTAAATCTACGTTTTCCATGTATCACGTTTGCATGAAGTGACCATTTAGCGTTATGTTATTTTAAATCCATATATACATTTTTTTACTGATACTTTTAATTTTTAATTAGATTTATTCCCACAGGGGCACCTCGTAATTGAAAATGAGAAGCATCATACATCTTGGGTACAAAAAGACGGGAGTCTGGTTCCTCTCATTGATGAAGGGATGTACTTCCCAAGGGAAGAGTTGTATCGTAACCGGTGATGGCCCTTAGGACTCAGCCACTGTCCCCTTCAGTGTTGCTGTTGCGGCGGTCCAGTCATTCAGATTTTTTCCGTGTGCCTCACGGTTAGTCTGAGTAGCCAGTTTAAGGTTGTAATGAGAGCTATGTCAAGCATTTAAAAATTATAAGTGTAGTGAAAATGTCTCTACTATATAAATTGCTTTTAACCATCTTGAACATATTTAATGAAGCATTGAACTACTAAATAAAATACCATATTTTAGAAACGTATGCATGTATTTATAATTCAGACTAACCATTAAACAAATGACAACGGAAAATTTAAATATTTTATTGCCATATAAGATTTTATCCACAAAACATTTTGCAAACCTATAATTTTCTGCAGTCCATTTCCCTTTCCCCACTCGTTTCTACTATTGGTCTATGAAACTCTTTATCTCAAACGTAGCTTAACTAAACTTTTCCTTTGTGAATTGGGGTCAGACGCTGGTGAAGGACATACTTTCAGTAAAAATCGATCGGGAATTTTGAACAGAAGACCATCTTTTCTTCGAAGAATCGTCGTTTCATCTGGACTCAAAAGTAAAGAAAGTGAGGAAAATAAAAGAAAAAGTTTGGAACCGCCTAAGTCATTTGAAGGAAAACCTTGAGTTTTAATTGATTGACGCTCAATCGATTATCCGGCCCAGCTGTCTGTTTATCTGCAGACCCTGCCATCGATTTCAAGCTTTTCTCTTTGTTAGGGTTGGATTCTGAGGGACTGTGCCACAAAGTTTGAGTTTAGAATTCAGATCTGTAATTCCGCAATTAAAAGGAAGATTATTGCTGAATCTTTGCAATTACTTTTAAAGCCTTTGCCGCAAAATTCTTAAATAATTTCATTAAAATATCTTCCTTGATTTTTCCCAATTTGTTCTTTCTTGATTTCAAATTTAATCAAATTAAAATCAGTTGCAGGATTATACTTCAATATGTGGCTCTTTCGAATCACTGAAATCTCAAGGAGTACGAAAAAATTCTGTAGTATGATAAAAACCAAATTACACTAAATGTGATAAAAACAGATGAACCACTTACGCTATATGACATTTTAGGGCAATATATCGTATACAGCCATCACATCATATACAACAATGTCAAAAAAGATGCAACTAATCTATGCAAAATGTATCAATAAAATGTTTTGGCTATATGACATCTAATAATATTAGATTTCTTATCATGGCTTTTAAAATGTTATCATAAATTTTTATCCGCAAAGTCTTTCTTTTTAAAGTAAAGTGTTTTATTCACTATTCAAGATGATTCTTTAACAAGAGAGAGAACAGGTTAATACATCTTAGAGTATTTATAATTTTTCTAACACATAATTTCTTTTAACACATGCCATCTAATTATATATATATATATATATATATATATATATATATATATATATATATATATATATTAATATCAAAAAAGCTTGATTGTTATTTGATCTTAAAAGAAAATTATAAAGCATATATCTATAATACACACTTAGATTTTCTGATTCAGCAATTACAGAATTGTTTATAGCCAAGACTCTTGAAGCCGGATTTCTTAATATTGGAAAAAGTTTTGGAGATCGTTGTAAGCTAATAATATAGTCAATATAGTTAATTCATTGCTAAATGAATTTTTGTTTTTAATCTAAAAATATCGTCTATTAAACATTGCAGTTGAGTTTAGGAAAGCGTTTTATTTCACATGATGTGTGAATCTTCTGAGATAAAAGGGCGTAAAGGAAGGATAAATAGATATCGTGCAACACAAGAAATTGATTTGACTTAATTATAATTGTTTCCTAAAAAGGAACATAAGATAGATCTGAAACGTCGTAATGAAACAAATGCTACTTTCTGAGAAACTTTTGAGAAACTATTTTTTTTTCTCATTTGCGATTTGTGTTAAAATCGATTCCTTCGATTATGTATTACTTTAGAATCATTCTCATGAATAATCCATGAGGATTATCATGGATCACAAACTCACATGGACAGATGTCTTAATTATCTCTCAAAAGTAGTTTGCATGAAATTATTTCTCCGTACATAATGATTTTAAAACGAATGTAAAGTTAGTAAACTGAATGAAATTGTTGTATGGAATGCAGGAACGTAATACGGAAATAATATGCTAAGAATATCGTATTTTGCCTTCCAATAATATATATCTTTGAATTAAAAATTAAGAGGTATCACACAAGTAAATGAATTGACCGATAACGAATAAATATTAAATTTTCATACTCTTAAATTGACGCACATTTATAAATAATCTAACTTTAAAAAAATCACATGAAAAGTTTTATTAACTTCCAGCTTATCGAAAACGAGTAACCATTTTAACACATGCCATCTAATTATATACAAAAGAAAATAGATTACCACTTTTAATTTGATTACTACTGTGGTAGTTGTGATCAAAGTTAAATTTAATGATTATCACCAACTTTTATTTTCATTTGTATTCAAATAATTGAAGAGTGGAAACAAGAAAATGTAATGTGTGGCTGATTATAAATTTTAAAGGGAAGTGAAAAATCAGCTTTGGGCCAATTTTGGCACTTAATGCGTTTTTCCAGGTCCATGATAATTACTTCCTTTTCTAGTACCGGACATTGTGTCAGAAATTACAGGACCCTTTTCTTACGTTATTGGGTACATGTACTTATTTTCAGTTACTTCGTGTTGAACATTTTTATCGTTTTTCAGGTTAACGCATTTTCTGGTTACTTAGTTTTGAACATTTCCATTGCTTTCCAGGTAGAAAACCTTAACATTCACTATGTCTCAACAAAAGATTTTTTTAAATTTTTTTATTATGGCACTGGAAAATAAAAAAAACACAATGATAATCTATTTTCCATTTTCAGTCTTTAACACAAAATGATGGTAACTTTTGATATGGTGGAATTCGGTGTGTTTAAGTTCAGCGATTATAAAAAAAAAAAAAAAACATAATAAAACATTTGAAAATATTTATTTTATTTTCTCATTTTTTGACTATTTTATTATAAATCCTATAAGGATCCTACATTTGTCCTAAGGATTATACCCAGATTGAGAATTGATAAAAGACAAAATAATTGAAATAACGTACTATAATTTCCGCGCCACACCGGAATGGGGCGACAAGACGCAGTTCGTCACTTTTGCAGCAAGTCCCCTTTCTTTTAATGGGGATCTTGACTCTTGATTCAGATTAACAGATCACCCTTTAGCGAGCGAATCCGAATCCTGAGATAATATCTAAATCGAATCCCTTCTGATTTGTCGGGTCATTCATAAATCAGAGCAAAATCTTCGCGGTGGGAATCGGAGAACGGTGTAGAAATAATGCGAAAATGTGGAACCTTCATCTTAAAATAGATCGCTCTCTCTCTCGAATGCACACCTAATTGCTGGGATTTGGACGGTTGGGCGTTGCATTCGCAAATGCGCTTATTTCACCGATGTTTGGGGAGAAATTATGAATTAAGAATCAAGGGAAAATGTCTTTAAAGTCCTTACTCTTATGCAGCTGCATTAATAAACACATACTTAATTACATTCATTTACTTGTATTTAAGGATTTAGAATACATATTTTTAAAAGTCATATAATTTTGTAATGGTTCTTAATGATATTTGTGTTTCGCAACTTTTATTGGGTAAATTGAAAGATGATGTCATCATCATAAAAACAAATAATGTATAATTAACAGATATATTGTAAAATTCCTCGTATTTATAATGCTATTAAAAAACTTATATTTATTTCTCTAGTTCTTCTAAGTATTTTGGAAAGCAGCTTTTATTGCAAAGGTAATTTAAAAGATATAATGTAAAATTCCTCGTACTTATAATGTTACTAAAAGTTATATTTATTTTTATAGTTTTTTTTTTAAGTATTTCAGAAAGTAATCTTTATCGTAAAGGCAATTAAAAGGATATAATGTAAAATACCTTATAGTTATAAAGCTACTTAAGAAGTTATATTTATTTTTGTAGTTTTTTTAAGTATTTCGGAAAGCATTTTTAATAATTTTATGTCCTTGCATTTGAGAGAAAAATGGGACAGATAACTTTAAAATATTTACAGTATTTTAAAGAAATAAAAAGACATTTTATAAAGTTGCTTAATAGATATAACTTTTCTACTCATTATCTTGTAATTAGAGTAATGTTAAGTAAAATAATGAGTAAATTATCTCTTGTAAAAAAAGTTTAATAATAAGATTTCTATAATCAACTGCAGTAAGTAATAAATTATTTTTGCTTTTCATTCTTTTTAAATTAAATTTCTGATTTCCTTTTTCAATTTTCTTGTGGGAAGATGAGAGAAGTAAACATGTGATTTTTCTTATAATTGTCTTGGATTAAGGATTTAGAGTACATATTTTTAAGGATGTACTCTAAATACTTTTGTTAGAAAAAGTCCCTGGAAATACCCTGTTTTTGTACCTTTCATCGTTTTGTTAGAAAAAGTCCCTGGAAATGTGCCTAAAGAGATCTTAAACATTTCACAGGAATGGGGTTATTCACTTGTTTTATGGAGTTAGTTTTGATAAAGCTTCTAAAATTAGATAGCTTGCGAACATTATGTTCTAACATTAAAGAAAAAAAATTGTAAGGGTAAACAGAATCATTGAAAACTATAGTTATTTTATTTCTGGCTTACAATTTATTTAAAAACATAAATCCAATTCAATAACGTTTGCATTTATTAATGGATTTAGATATTTTGAATTCATTACTAACTCGGCCTAACCCGGAAATTCTATACTAATGGACCGATTTGTAATCGGTTTCTGATTCAAACTAGTGATGCAGGATGTAAAGCAAATTATCTCTAAAGATGCCCTAGCTTTACATCCCGAGTTCCTCATTCGAAAAAGAAATTAGCCCCAAAACAATCAGTTAGTATAGAGCCTCCACAACCGGGTTTGGCCAGATTAGTGGTGAAAGGGTTAAGTAGTGCACGTTAAGTGGCTCTCTTCCTTTTCAATTAACTAGCAGTGGCGTAGCATTTAAGGGGATAAGCGTGATATAAATGCCCCCAGCGCACTGGAAATTGAACGCTAATTAGTGTATGAAAATTTTAAAATATGATTGAAGGGTGAAAAAATAATTCCAGTTTATACTTTCGTAGCCATTGATGGTGACAAAGGGAGGCTACAAATCATATTGAAGCACAACGGCACTTGCTTCCGCTGTGCCACAGTAAACTGGAGAGGTATGATTTATATTTCAACTCTATTTTATCATATTAATGATCTAATTTAGATTAATATTCTTTATTTTTTTATACCAGATTATTCTTTTTATTCGAAATTGCCTTTAGTTTTATTTATCTTTTGTGACTCCGGACTATCTGACATTTTTATTGGTACACAATATTTTTGAAGCAAACGTTTGTTGTTCAGAATTATTCCAGTAACAAATGAAAGCACTGTAAAATATAAAATATTGACCAATTATACTTGATAAAGTGTTACTATTACTCAAATATTTTATAATTTATTGAATTTGCATTTTTTATAGATTTATTTATTTCATAACTAGGAAAATTATTTTTTTAATTCATTCACTTGCAGCCACTTCTCAGCCTAGCGATCCTAGGCAAACTTCTAGATCGGATATCCACTACTAGACGCACTGTGCAAATCGAATCGTCTCAGCCTGGCAATCCCAGGCAACTTTCTAGTCGAAAACCATGACTGGACGCATTGCACATATAAAATCCTCTTCTAACAGTTCTAAGCGGTTGCCCAATTAGAAATACATGACTGGATCCATAGTGGATGTCGAATTTCTCACCAATAACCTAATCCATATATAAGAATACGCTCTTATGGTGATGTGAAAATTTGATGAGTATAGTTCCGAATAAAGATATGTTTTCTTGATTCTTTGTTTGTGTCCAGATATGCAGTAGTTAGGGGATTGATTGTGGACATTGTTATCAAAAGAAAAATCATTTCTCAAAGAAAATCTGTCATTTTGGATTTCAATCCATTGCCATTTTCCCTTGTGAAATAACTTTAAAGTTATGTGGGGCGGCAGTTTGGAGAACAATCTGCCATTCCAATACCGTTAAAGTCGACTGGTCATGATTTACAATAACGAATCCCGTTCCAGATTGATGAAAATTAATAAATGAATTGACTGCAGCTCATTATTAAGCGACTTGTTTCTAAATTCTAATATGAATTCTTATTCTAATATATAAGAATTCATAAAATTGAATTGAATTGAGGCATTAAAGAATATTCTTTCACTTGAAATTAGTACTTCGTACTCGTATATTAAACCTTGTTGTGGCATATTGTAGTAAATTCTAAATTATGCAGTTAGAGGGTAATGTGGATATTACCTCAAGATATGAAAAAAGGAATTTTATGAAGGTTCAGCTCCTAGAAGTGAAACAGTATATTGTATTCAGCAAAATGAAAAATGACATTTCCAAGTACCTTATGCATCCTTATCACAGCCTTAAATCTTCTCAAAACCCCGTAAAACGTCTTCAAATTTAAAGGACATCACTTTTATACCTTCCTTACAGTTTAATTTATGACCCTTCAAAGGAAAAAGCACATTTCTCCAGAAATTCTTCGACAGGTTTTGAAATAAAAATGCTGAAGCAAGACATTCCAAAGAAGGGGAGTAATTTAAACAAAAACAAAAAAATAATCCTAGCTTCTTGTCCTATTTTGAATTTTCAAAGACCTTCCGAAAAGAAAAAAATAGAATAAAAATTCCGGATATATACTTCAAACTCTTCAAGAATTGTTTCGATTTGCTTTTTGTCAACAAAAGATCTCCTTTATAGCTCAATATCTTCAACTACCCTTTGTTTCAAGTTGAATTCGAATACTTTTATGCGGATTTCGTGTCCCCTCTTTCGTCGTTCTGTAGCACACACACACAAAAAAAAATGTCAAGCTAGGAAAAGAATAAATTCACATTTGTGACTTGTATGTAAATATGCATACCACTTCAAACATAGTTTCACTTTCACGTCTCAGATATATTTTTAAATTTTAAATGTTGGTAAATTTCGATACAAACTAGAAAAATTGATACGCTTTTTATGCTAAAAACATGCAAATAAACGGAAAAGGGAGGCTGAAAATAAAACTCCTCATCTTTTTAAAGTAAAAACATATAAACTAGTAAATACTTCAACAACAACGTTCTATTTTAGCATGAAAGGGCCCCAAGAATGTGAAATTTAACATTAGTAATAACATATGCTCTATTAATAATTTATCATAGTTAAGAGGTCATATTAAACAGAACACATTCATGAATATTTAGTGATGAGTATCCTATTTTGTGATTGCTGATTTCTAGTGAAAAATTGGGTGCTTTCCTTGCATAAGTTATATATTTTAACATGGGAGTTCCTATATGATAGGAAATAGTTTATAAATCATAGGCCTTAAAATTGCGAGGATTAATACAGCTATTGCATAAATAAAGTATTTTATAATGTCAATATTCGATAAATAAATAAAATTCAATGCAGAAATTTCATTTTATTGTTTGATGATAATTACAATACGAAATATAATGGGACTATGCATTTCTAACTGTAAATGCAGATACATCAAGATAAAAGTTTAAATACAGAATTAAAGATTCAATATTGTTATATATGTAAACTTCATTGTCTAATACTTTTCCATTATGATTATATTATTATTATTGATGAATATTAGAGAAAAGAGAATTATATGGTGAAGTAAGCAAATGAAGAATTTAAAATTGTTGTCAATATTTATTATGTATATAAGAATGAATAATAAATAAATACAATATTTAAAATACATAATCTAATTTGAGCAGAAATGACCAGATAAATATTGACAATAATTTTAATTACTTCATTTATTTGCTTACACCTTGTGTCTGAATTCATGAATAATGTGAAGTTAATCATAATTAAAATCTATTATGCAATTAAGAATGTTATAAATAAATATCTTCAGATATATATTCTTTTTTATGAGATAGTTTTAATATCATATAAGTACGTAATAATTGTCATATTTATAATTTAATAAGGGGTGAAAACAGAAAATAAATAAACCATCGATTTGTTTTCAAATATACGTGTTTAAAAAAAGAAGCATGACATTATATTTTCATACATGCTAGAGATAGAAAAAAATATAGAAAACCTTTCCAATATATTTTTATACATTTTGTGCTACAAAATTCTTTTAAGCATATGTAGCATGCATAAAGACCTATTCACCCGAGAAAATTTTTATTCCATAAAAAATATAAACATAAAAAAAAATTAATGTTAATCATGAAAAATATAAAATAGTATTGTGCAACAATATCTCATGCTTTATTTCATTGTTTTGAATTCATTTTTATTTACGATGCAAGTATCCATTTATAAACGGACATTGTAAATTGATTTCGTTTTAAAAGCAATATAATTTTTTTTAAAGTTGAGACAAACCATTTTGTTCTAAGATAAACTTGTTTGTAAATAAAAAATGACAACGAATTCGGAACATTTAAGCCGTTTATGCGCCAGAATAATATGAAATAAACACCGGAGAAGCATATTTGTTTGTTTATTTTTTCTTACTGTAGCAATAAAAAGATGTATCAGAAAAAACTTCCAAGCATTAACCTAAACGGCTGAAATATTTTTTTTTTTCAAAGATCAACTGAAAGTCGTCAAAGCTTCTCTTTCAACAGCAACCTCCATTCGCCCCAGGATGTCGGCAGGCTATTTCGGATAAACCTTTCGCCAATATCAAGGTTTATCCAAAAGCGCCACCTAGGACTTTTTCGTTCCTTGATGGCATACGGATCTACCTAATTGCAGCTTACAGTACAATGCAACACGATAAAAAAAAAAGGAAAAAGAAAACGCCCTCTTTGCTCTGATGGACAAAATAGAATAAAAAAATACCAACAAGATTAAAAAAGGAAAGAAGAAACTGTAAATAACATGATGCCATTACCACTGAAAAAGTAGACGCCGGAAAAAAAATTGCGGTTTGTTTATAGCTTCGGAGAAAAACCACAGAAAAGCATTTTAAAAACGATTTAGACAAGAGTTCCCATTACATACTCATCTTGTTGAATTTTATTCGATCAGTGGCTAATCTTCACGGATGTGGTTCCATAGATGATAGCGGAGAAGCATTTACAAAGTGTCTTCTATCAGTTTAGAACAATTATTCGCTATTATAAGATTATTACATTTTCCATCATAACAAAGTTTCAAGTGACCATGGTTTATTTTTAGTAAAGTCTACTGCATCTAAAAAGCTTTATTGTTCGATTCTTTGATCAACAGTGTATTACATTTCATTGGTGGTTCTTAATAATAACTTCTTTTAATTAAAAAAAATATTATTTCTGTTACCTATACTAAGAATATGAATATATATTTTTAATATTCGGTAAATGCAGCCTTTTACCAACAAATAATACACTTTTATATCTATTTTTAAATGCAAAAGGAACAAAAAACAATTTACATTTTGTTTTGAACATTTTACAATAGTTTGAGAATCCTAATATTAGTTGAAAAGCTTCTGTCAATCTAAGAAAAAAAAATTCATAAATATTTTTAACAATATATAATATTTGATAAATTTGTTCTAAAAAACGAAAAAAAAGTCACCTCATTTGATATGATAATCACACATTAATCACTTAAATATAATCAAGCAAAATAAAGTAAATTTTCCAATTTTATATTATAAATTTATAGTATATATAATATTTATTAAACCAACCAAATTTTTAAAAGCATTGCACAATTTAATGTTCAGTTTCATTACTGAACGCATTTTTTTATTTTTTATTTCCATTTAGAGACTCATATTTAAATTCTTGTGTAGATGCATTAACAATCATATTTCCTGATTCTATTCTCAAATTTTATTTGAATTTTTAGAAATTATAACATATTTTATTTATTGAAAATATCCGAAAGCTTATAAATTTAAAAAAAATGAATTTTAAATGCACATTGGCTTTTATTTAATCAAAACACAAAAAAACTTTAAGTATCTTAAAATGTTAAACATGACATTAAAAATTTGAATATGAAGCTATTCAACTTAATATTTTAGGGTTTTCTATTTAAATAAAAATTCATAAACATGAAAACTTCTGAAGTAATATTTTAATAATTATTCCTTACTGTAAAATAAATAAGAGATTATTCTCAAATAGAGTTTTATCTTCATTTAATATATCTAGGTAGGCAATATGATAACACAATTTTTTAAATATATTTTTAAAGGAATTATATGAATATATTGTTACTTTCCTCAAGCTCATCTAAACATAAGCATTTACTTCCCCCCAAATTCTTAAATATCCCTTTTGGTTCACGAGAGCTATTTAAGATCGTATTACAGTAAATCTTCTGTAAAAATCAATAATACAAAACCAATAAATCCGATAAAATTGAAAAGAACCTTCTCCTGTTATTCCCGCTTCTCTGTTAAAAATAACAAGATACAGCCGTGTTCCTTTCTGTAGGGGCGTGTCTTACGCCTGAGAAACCATTAGAGAAAGGAAAGAGACCAATTTCCTCTCTGAGTGTTATTGCTGTGGAGCACGATTTCCGAAACTTAAGTACTTATTCCAAAGAAATATACAGACAAACCGTTGTATAAAATCTTACTACTGTATTTTATAGGAATGCATGTTCATTATCGAAAAATGCGTTCGATAAAACTTAATGCTTTCTTTGAGAAGGACAGAAGAATTTTGTGCAAATGCGTTTAGATTCCAAAGTAAATGTATATAATGACATATGTTTCCATAGAAACAACATTGGAGTTTTGAAAGTTTTTTTTTTTCTCTTTCCGCTTCAAGGTATCCTTTGTTATTTGTGTAATGCACACGATAATCCAGTTGAGTGTGTCGTTTTACCATTCTTGGAAAATGTATCCAAAATCGTTTTTATGATATCTGTATCATGAAGATTTCGAAAGTATTTTACTGTTTATGTTGCAGCCATAAATTGGTGAATATATTTTTATAAATACGCAGTGGAAATCGTTTTAAATTTAAAGTTCTATTTATATATATATACATTTTTTATGCTCTTTTTCGAGAAAATACGATTATTCCGAGAAAAATTTGCAATAAACTGCCTGCAACAGTGATATTAATCCTTTCAGTTAGGTTTCTGAATTTAAAAATTTTAAAATTAAAATAGATTGTTAAATCTAATTTAATATCTAGTAGGCACGTACTTTCGTTTTTAATGTGTTCTTAATTAATTTAATTTGCTTCAAGTTAGTAAAGAAGGATGTTAAATTCGATTTTTATTAATGTGCTAAAGTTTTAAAATTTTATATTCTTTTCTAACTTTGAAACCCTTTTTTTATATTTTCTATAATTATCAGCAAGTAAAAATTAATTTAATTCTGCTTTTATTCTATACTATCCGCCTTTGGCAAACCAGCCGGTTCGCCAATCTTAATGTTCGTTAAAATTTTAATAATGAAATATTTTATGCAATTCCTACTTTAATAGCTTCTTCATCAAAATATTTTAAAACTTCAAATTTTGATTGTCATATAATGCATTCATAATATTATAAAGGCCTTCAGTTATAACGTAATATTTATCTCTCTAATTTTCTGTTAGCACCCGTAGAATTTATGCTTTAAATTAAAGTGGAAAGAATGAATCTTCAATTAATATAATAATATTTTTTACTAAAACAAAGCATTAATTTTAAAATCTGATTACTGAAAATAGAGTCACTCAGCGTTTAAACTTTATGGGCTCTAAAGAATGTCTTTTTTAATTTATGTAATATTTCAAGAATTTGTCAACAAAATTTTCTTAGATTCATCATGAACAGATCGATTAATTAACAATGTTTAATTTTAAATGCATCAAACACTAAGAAAATAAAACGAATCGTTTAAAATAAACGGTTGAAAACAGGTTTTAAAAAAATTACTTAAAAAAACGATGTACTTAAAACTATAAGCATATACAAAAAATATATAACTAAATACATTTTAATTACAAAAGCATACAACGAACCTAAAAATAATTTAAATCCAGTCCACATTTGTTGATAATAATTGTCAACACAATGCGGAATTCAGAACACAATGCACATGCGTAAATTTTCAAAGCCAGCTACGTAACACAAATACGTGATTTCTTCTACGCCAGTTGGGGTAACGCTATGCGGATTAGAAATTTTTAATTTCCTTTATTCTGTTTTATTTTAATTCAAAAGTACTTCAGAATGAATCTGAAAGATCGATTCATTAACAATGTTTAATTTTAAATGCATCAAACATTAAGAAAATAAACAGAATCGTTTGAAATAATCCGCCGAAAAATATTAACCCTAGCCTCATTACTGTTGGGAGAAAAAAAAACTGAAGCCTTACTTATTTGGCGGTGGGGAAAATGGAAGATTTTTTTGGCGGAAAAGTTGGCGGTGAGGAAAATGGAAGATTTTTTTGGCGGGAAAGTTAGTTTTTAATTAATAATTAAAATTCTAATTAAAAATTCGAAAAAAGGAACCCTCAGGTGCACATTCTCGACCTCCAAGGTATACATGTACCAATTTTGGTAACTGTAGGTCAAACGGTCTGGCCTGTAGAGCGCCAACACACACACACACACACACAATAGCTTTATTATAAGTATAGATGAATGATGCCACCTGATTAGAATTTAAACTTAAAAGGATTTCAAGATTCCAAAATATTTTTAATAATGAATACTGAAATAAAGATTGCAAGACAGAAAATAAATTAAAATAAAAAAGTTTCAGTGCAGTAATAAAAGGTGTTCTTCTAATATATCATTTATTTATTTTCTTTCTTTTCCTTCTGACTTTCTCTGCTCTGTTCATTTTATATCATATTGTTAGAATATGAATGTTGATTTACTTTGACTTTGATGATGTAAATGCCACTTTTCTCACTAGAATTTCAAATCATACAGAAATAAGAAAATTTGAACTTCTAAACCTTGCAGATTGCAATTATTTCACCCATACAAAGCGCATATCGTATATAACTGAGTAAGATATGGTATCAGCCATGTTTGAAAAAACTTGATTAAAGCCAAGTTTTGAAAGTATATAAGGTCTGTTTTAGCATGTAAGCTTGGTTAATCACATTTAGATGTGCAGAATGAATTCCGAGTTAGAACGCATTCGTCAAAATGAGGCAACAGTCACCCTGGAAGATATCTGGCCAAGAACAGAAAATTTATTGAGCAATTGGCCAGTATGATATCGGTTCTTGAATTCATAATTCAAGATACGATAAGACTAAATTAAAGATCCTTGAATTTTGTCCTTAGATCCTTGAATTCAACGTTAAGACTTGTCCAAGAACTTATGGCAATCATATCAACGTAGAAAAAAAATACATATAATTTTATAAAAGATGACAACGCAAGACTAGGATATATAAAATGTTTTTAATACGATAATATTTGTCGGCTTGTATATAAGCTGCAATATGCGTCAATTGTTATACAAAAATCGTTCAATACGGTCTGCAGGAGAAACTATAGGACTTAAAACTGTTAAGTTCAGTACATTTTTATTTATTAGGTAGTAAGAAATTCGGGCGTAAAAGGATTTCATAGTTTTAACTATTTTTTTAATTATTAAAAATTAATTAAATTTTACGTTTTTTTACATTAACTTCGAAACATGTTATCACAAAAAAAACCATTTTTACAATTCTTTAACACTAAAAAATTAGATATTTCGGGATAAAAATTTTATTACTTAACAGGTTTTTTTTTTCATTATCAATTTTTCAAAATTAAACACCAATTTATAACAACATCTTTCATTTATATAAATAAATGCAATAAAATAGCAAGATCGTGAAAAATCATCCCAAAATCTCTAGGGGAACTGAACAAAAATAAATATTTTACATAACAGTAAGTAAAAAATAATAATAAATACTATTTGACAGTTTATTACTAATAATTTTTTAAATATTTGATTTGTTTTAGCACAATAGGAATCTTAAGTAGGAATTATTTATGCATAATGATTGGCCAAAGAATCCAGCAATTGTTTATTTCAAGATAGAAGAATCAAATCGTGAATCTTATCAAGGTACAGACATTAGGACCGGAGGCTCCAATATCCTTTAACTTAAAAAAAATAATATTCATTTGCTCAATGATAAACTAAAAAACGAACACTAAAAAACAACAAATAAGAATTGATGATTACAATAGAATCTCATTCCAGACATAGTGGTGATTTCTAAGAATTTATTTCTAAAGTTAAAAAACCTGCACTTCTTTGAAAAACGGCACAGAAAAATGTGATTGCATTTTCTTTATTGAAAATTATCACTATTCAACGATTTCAGAAATTTAAATTTTCCCCTTCAGCTTTTAAAAGAATTTTTTTTTCTCAAAATCATTTGTTCACGCAGAATTAATTCTCTATAACTTAAATTTATTTTTACCTGCCTTTTCTTTAGAATGAATAAAGGGCATATTAAATAAAAATCAAAACTAAATTAATATTTATATATTAGTTTTTCATTCTGGACAATGATAATTTCCGAAATAAGCGAAATATTGTTCTGCATATTTTATTAGCAAAAACCAATGAAATTCAATTGAAATAATAACCTTATGAACAACTTGAAAGTCTTTATGGAAGAAGTAGAAAAAGGGATTCAAAACATCCAGAGATGTATTTCTCTCAGACAGTTTGCTCAGTGTCTTTATTCAATCTTGTTTAATGAATTCTCTTTTCATATTATTCTTTTAAATTTTTCTTCTATCAGTTTCATACTTTGATGATAGTTTATAAATAAAATACCGATTTAAGAAGTCTTTATAAAATGTTTAAAAAAAGTTTTTTGAAGAAATAAAAAAGAATAAAGCAGTTTATTTTCGACAGCGGAATAAAATAAAATATGTTTCAGAATTTTGAAATTTTTTCCCAAAATAAAGTAAACTTTTGAATGTTCTTGGAATTTTCTTCGTCAGTTAGCTTCAGAAAATCCCATTTAGTAAATATGAAATAATTAGGAAATAGATTGTTTTAGAAATAAATGTGCAGAAAAAAAAATGGAAGATGTAATGCTACTCTTGGAAGAGTTACTTAAAATTTTAATTTAAATTATTATTTTTATAGAATATTTTTAGATGTTTATTTTATAAATATCTTCTCTGTACACATATACAGAAATCGCTGGACTATTTGTGTATACGTGTCTTTAAAATGAAATAATACATAAATAATTTTCAAAGTTCTATAAGAGGAAAATGCAATATTTTTTTTTAGAAAAAATAATTTATGAAATGCATTTTTTATTACTCACTTCTACACCTTTACCTCATTTCATTAGCTTCACTTCATTTCAAACACAGTAGTTGTTAAATAATTAAAGAAGTGGAACAGTCCATTATAGTTTAAGAATATGACTTCATAAATTTTAGACCTTTAAATATTTTGTGCACTTTAAGCAAAAATAATTTATTTGAAGAAGATTTTTCAACCTAGAAATACCAAAATATATTCATCCTTTAAGATAAATAAATGATAAATTATTCCACACTTCTTAAAATAAACAGCAGGAACATTTTGAAACCATTGCAAAAGCAAACGATTTTTAAAAACATCCTTTTTAACGAAAGACACCATTTTGGAATCTGCAAAGCGATATTTAACCGCAGATAAACTTTTCGTTCCTTTCGTTTTTTACTTTAAAAATCAAGTAAAAGAAGGAATCTTAAATGTTGCAACACTTTTCAAAGAAAAATGGCGAATCTTTAAAATAAAAGTTAATTCTGCATCGTTCGACTTTTCATATCGCACGTTTTCTATTTCGTTTTACTGTAAGTTAAAGCTTTTGGCACGTAAGAATTTTATACTTCGAAGGGGGTTAAAAAAAAAAGAAGGACCATGGTAACAAAGCGTCGTAAATTCAAAGCCATCCGCGATACGTGAGCAAATTTCCGAAGCCAGGACGGACATTTATTTATTTTGATTTCCCTTTCAGCAGCACTTCACTTCAGTTTCCCATTTCCTTTCTCTTTATTTATTTTTACTCTTTCTGTCGGTGTTGTTATTTTATTTTCATCTCGGAATGAACGAACGAACACAAAATAAATACAAATGACCCAGTTCCAAACACGATTGCAAGGGAGCTAGACCCATCTTACGAACACTGCTCGCCTGGGGGAGGACTTCGAATTGTAACTGCTCTTTACGGTTAAGATGGGGTTCTTTATCTGCGTCGTCCTCTCCATCCCCTCCTCCCTCTCTCAGGAGATATTCTTTTAAAGGATTATTATATCCTTGATACAAAGGACGCGAAATAAATAAATAACTGTCTCAGATAGAGTTTGATCGCTAATGCAAAACGAAAGAGAGAGAACATTGCATTATGTAATAGCTTCGTCTCAAACTCTATTTGCTATGTACGGAATGTAACAAGTTTTAATGGACATTTTTGTCTTTGTTGAACGTAAGTCGCTTCGAATATGGGTTTATTTTCAGCGCTGAATTCGGTGAAATACATAAATGCAGCGAAATATGTTGGACCTAATGTGTATTTACGCTGAACTTTATACCCGCATAAGAGGATTACTGATTCTATTTGTGAAAACTCAGGGTACTATTTGTTTTCGAACAAAGTAATCAATATTTGAGTAATGGCATAACATAATTTTATTATAATACATGGTGAAGAGTCTTATTAATTTTCAATGTGAATAGTTAAAAATTATAAACCATTTATAAACATGGAATTTGTTGAGTTTTCAAAAATTAAACATCCATCGTTGGATGATATGAATTACTATTTTGATATTATACTAAAGTGTTATAATTTATGGTTAAAAATATAATTTGATTAATTTAAGAATATATATATATATATATATATATATATATATATATATATATATATATATATATATATTATATATATATATATATATTCTTAAATGAAATAAAAAGATCGGCTTGTGTCGTATATTTGGTCTCAGAAAAAATATAATCATAAGCGTTATTCATCATTTTCGAATCGAAATCCATCCTTGATTGTGTTTCAAGATAAATGGTCCAATTAAGGTGTATGTACACATTTGAAACTTGGAAAATCGTTCATAATATCGAATATTTTTTTATTGCTTAATAATGTTTTCTGATCCTTTGGCTTTCAAACGATACCAAGATGTTGTCAATATTCGAAATATTTCTCGAGTTATGATTATTTTTCTTGAGGAGCTTTCATTAAAAACTCTAGTTACGGTGTTTTCAAAACTCATTTTATGAAGAATGATATTTTTCCACTATGTTGCTACATTAAAACAATCATAACTCAACAAAAAATTAACCAAATACAGTTATTTATATATCAAAATAATCTGTATGAAATAGCGGATGTTGTGCGCCTCAATCAAAGTTATATTTATAGATAGGTATATTTTTCTATTCATCGTTGATGAAAAAATTGTTTAAAAAAACTATACATTTTTATAATTTGTTTGAGGCAGACAACATGAAGACTAATATTATTCATAATTTCCAACTAGAATTGTGTGTCTGTACAAATTATAATTTAAGATATCATGTTTCAAAAAATAGGCTAATTAGCTCATTAAATATTAATTAATTAATAATTAGTGTAATATGGTTTTTTTCTCACTGAAATGAGTTTAAACATATATTAATAACCTACTGTAAAAAAACTGGATTTTTAAAGTTAAAATTAAAAAAGAAATCTTCAAGTGTGTACGTATACCTTAAAAGTTGCAGAGCTTTAAAATCGTGAATATTTTTGCAATCACATTCGCATGTCAAACATAACTAAGCATGTCATTTAATTTATTTCACTTTACTCTATTCTAAAATCTTTTTTTCCACTGCAGGAAATTGAGTTGATTCTTAAATTAAAATGCAGAGAGTTTGGCTTGAATAGAACCAACATTTATTAAAAGGACAGTACATAGTCCTCACATTCGCTCCAAATGAACTTGCTAATGTGTGATTAGAAGCCATATTTCTCGAGTTCTTAATATGCAATGGATTTGCAATAGAAATTGAACTCTAATCGTCTATTTTCCGTTTGAAATATATCGAGTTGGAGTTGGATTTTAATGGCACAAAAACCAAACATGGCCATGCTGCGTATGGCGAATATATGGACATTTGGTAATGTAACATTACTGTGAAAAAAGTTCTAAATTATGAGTAAATCATTTAAAAAATGGTTAAGTATTTAAAAGCAAGTGGTACAAGATAAAAGCAATCACATGATGTAAGAAGCCAATCAATTGCAGAAAAAAAAAGATATTAGAGTGGGGATCCCCCCCAATAGATCATTAAGAGATAAAACCGTTATATTAAAAAATGTGTGTAACTGAATAGTACGTTTGGCACGTACTACAAATGGGTGCGGTTTCACAAAAAAATAAATACTTATGCTTAAAACATGTATGCCTAATAGAGATCTGGAAGAATATTAATAAAAAGATTTATTTGCTAATGAGTTGTCGATGTATATCATGGATGATTTAGCTATGGATAAACGTAACCAATCTGGTCATCTAACATCAACTACCCGTTATTAAATACAATAATTTCAGATATTTTTTGCTCCTGCAAACGATGAAATGATCTCCAAAAATAAATTGAACTTGAGACTTTTTAAAAATTTAACCTCCGTTTGTGAAGACACTTCATAATCTATTAACATGTTAATTGTTATAATTCATGACTGATGTTTTTGACTATCTCTCTAAATAGATTATCTTTTCTTTGCTATATTTAACTGTAGTGGAGAAGCGGTCGTTTAATTAGAGACATTAGACAGCAGATGTGAACCACAGGTGACAGGTGATTGGATGGCACTTAACGTATAGCAGCCATGCAATGTAGTTTCATAATGCTTAATGAACAGTAATATTACGTAAATTATGTATATTCGGAAACTTCACAGTGAAATCTAATGTAGACTCTTAGACCATTTTTGCAATGTCTATACTAATATCTCAGGCTACAGATATAAAAAAGAAAAGTATGCAATACTTTCAAAAATGTGGAAGGAATTCCACGTTACCATATAAACATGAATTTTATCAGCAATTCCTTTGAAGATGAAATTGATTATCATGTTACGCATTTATTTGATAGTTTTTATAAACAAACCACCACAATGCGTTAACCGTTGAATGAAAGTTATACTGAAAATCATCCTATGGTCATTTAATACCGTCTATCTTATTTTCCTAAATTTTACATCAGGATGAAAAAAGGGATTGTTCGTAATAATGAATAGTTATTATTTTTTTTCACTTCTAATATTAACATGTGATAACATGTTCATACCTAATACGAAAAAAATCTCTTCTAATGTGAAAAAAGTATTTTTTCCCCTTTCTAAGGCATTTCGAAATTAAGATAGATGGTGATGGAAATAACAAACATCGAAATTGATCACAAATATTCTTTTCTTTCAATTCTATACTTTTTTATTGAGAGGCATACGAAACTTAGGAAAAAAATGCTTAAGACAAATTTCAAAATTTGATATTTTTCATGTTGACATTTTTAGATAAACTATTTTTATCAAACCAATCATAAATAATTTTTTAAAGCATTTGCTTGCCAGGCGCTTAAATAAACCGCAAAATTGATAAAAATACAATTCTTTCTTCTTTAGCTAAATACTTTTTTATGCTAGCGAAACACTATCCACCACATCAGAACGTTGGTATATGAAAAAAAAAAGTGAAAATGAGTATTGATATTTTTAAAGCCTGCATAAATTATTTGTAACAACAAATTTAATCAGTAGTTCATATGGTATCTAATTTGGTTTCAACAAAATATCTGGATAATTACAAAATTTCAAAGCTCCTAAATTTTGACTTCCTTGTTGCCACAGTCAACAAAAATAACGCAAAAGAAAAATAAAATCTTTCTATTTTTAATGAATAAAATAATATGCATTCAAATATTTTCTTTGTTTCTAAAAAAAAAGTCAAACTAGAGTGATTATACAATTTATAATATTAATACAACGCAAGCATAATTTCATGAAATTTAAATAATGCAAAGATAAAATAATGTGGATAATAATCTTCGAACAACAACGAATAACAATTTTTCTCCATATCCATTCAACCATGATTATTAAAACAATTTAAAGCGTGGAAGTATATTTTTCCATAATTTTAAATTACTTAAAGCCACGTTTAAAAAATAATTCAAATTATTTAGCAAAATGGAATGGTTATAATTCAAGATTATTTTTATGCTTTTATACATTTTCTCCGATAAAGAATAGCAGACGTAAACATTTTATTATCTAAGTATACCAACCATTACTTACATAAAATAAGCTGTCATACCTTGTTAGAAGTGGTGGAATTTTTTCTTAAAATAAAACGATTTGCTCACAGCGAAACATAAAAAAAAAAACAGAGCATCTAGCAGAATCATATATATTTATATTGCTTTTAATAAAAATAGTTAGATTATGATAGATTATAAAGTACTTAATTTTCCATTGTTATTTTATACCGATTACCTCACTCGTTCCTTAAGTCCCTATAAATAAGAAGTTTTGAAGTTTATAAAAAAAGTCAGGGAAGTAGCAATTTAAAATGTGCAAAACAACATGGAAATTAATCCTCGTTGTTCGTTTAAATTAAACTTTTTTCCCCTCCTTCAAATTCCTTCCTGTGCACTTTAGAGTTGATAACAAATACCTTTCAAAATATAACCAAGTACTTATTTTCTTTAATTATGTCTTGAATTTTAGCAGCTCTAAGCAAAAAATAAATCCTTAATTAGTTTTGTTATCGCATTTCAGAAGTTTCTTAGTAATCCGAGATATTTTTTTCTGATATTTTTTTTTTTATGTGTGTTCTTCTTTGAAGGCACATATTTTCTTCACCGCATTCTTTTTTTTATTTCAGGAGTGTAATTAAATACTTAAAATAGCTGACAGCCGTCCGTTCGTTTTTAATTAATATTAGAACAGTTTAGTTCAAGATCATTTTTATTTTAATGACTTACTTTAAACCACAGAAAGAACACATTTCTATTAAACGTTTACCGAAAATTTTTGAAACCTAAAGGCAGCTTGATTACGTCAGTTATTCAAAAAAAAAATTCATTCATATTTTTTGATCTGAAAGAAAGTAATCGATAAGAAAAAGAAGAATTAATTTATTAAAAAAATGTATTAAGTTAGTCTGTTTGTATTTTATTGGAAATAGTTCATAAACTTGATCTACTCTGTTGAACTAGTTATGCGAAGTATGCTAACCTATCTAGTAGAATGTTGTGCTTCTTTTTATCTCAAGAACAGTTCGAATTCTATTTGGCGTGAGCCCAACAACACTATTGAAAAGTTGTTAAATGATTAAAAGCAGTTTAAGATGTACTTAGGGACGAAAAATCATGAGGTACTCAATAATATTTTGTATTTTGACGGGGGAGAAAAAACTGTTTTTAATGTAACGATTCCTTCTGAATTATCTATTGATATGACTAATTTCGTTGTCATTTTAGTGTCCTTAAAATAATTTTTTTCAATACTATCCCATTTAAGTAACGAAATCTCAGTATTTGTGAATATAATTTGTCTGCAAATATGTTGTGAAATCCAATCAACTGAATTTGATATCTTCATTTTTCATGTATAAAGATTTAAGACGCTGCAGAGGATTTCCCGAGCTAATGTTCTATTGTCAGACAATTTAAAAAAATACTCCTAAATTATCCATTTATGATAGGTATATATTTATAGTTTGAATTAAATTCAGAATCAGTTTAATATTAACTTAATCTCATCAGATAAAACAAAAAGTCAATTAAGATTGAGCGAGGATGCATTTGCAGTAAAACAACACTCTTGCATTTTGAGCTAAAGATATAAAACTATATAAAAGAATTTACCAGATTTTTATTACAACAAATATGTATATATATGTCTTAGTTAAACACCGTAATTGAAATGTGGTATGATCTATGTGATTCAATTACATGTGATTATATGTGATTCAATTGCATGTGATTATATGTGATTCAATTACAATAACTGTGAAACAACGATAGTGATTTCTTATATTATTAGAATTAATTAGAAAGTAATTCGAAAGAATAAGAAAAAATAATTAGACATCAGAATTAATTACTAAGTTAATTTTTAGTCTTTAGAATGCTAAAGAAGGATATCAAAAATAATTCTTTTGAAGTAAAGTTAATAAAAAGTAGCTGAACTATCTTTTGTTATGATAAAAATGATAGTAACTTGTTTCATTTTGGATAAACTTTTACAATTTATGCTAGTTTAAACCATAAAAATTATGAAATTTTATCGAGAATGTTCACCAATTCATTCTAACTTATAAATATTTTAAAGCATTGTTAAGCATTTCCTTCATACGATAAAATAAAATTCAACATTTTAAAAATTTTGCCTCTCATTGAAAGTTATTAAGAATAAATAATTTGGATATAAATCAGAGAATTCGCAGCAAACAGAAGTGGGTGTAATTTTAATCGGGAAAGATATTACTTTGAAAAGAGACTAAAAAATGTTAACAGAAATCAATGGGAAAATTTCAATTTATGACTAGACATTTTGAAATATACTTTTCATGAGTGCGGGCATTACACTATCTATAATTTGCAAGTGCAATGCTACTATCGTAAACGAATGTGCTTGGATACCAAGTATTTAATTATATAAATCAAATTCGCACAGATACTATGATTTTACATCAAGTCCTTTTCTTCTGAAATAAAAAAGGGGCCCTAAAATTTATTGGCACTGTGCATTGAATTGCATGCTTATACCTTAAGTATAAATTACCCAAATTTTAAATATTGTTTTGAAAAATGTAGCATTTTAGAAATTACAATGAAAAATTTTCAAGAAATTGATTAGAATTGAATCATTTTGATTCAATAAAAAATTCTTCATATAGTATTTTTTTACAAACTTTAAATTGTCAGTATGTGCGATTGTTAAGGGGTTCAGTAAAAAAATCCGAATTAATGTAACAGTTATTTATTAACAAGTTACATTACACACATACAATTTACAAAAATTTAGAATAATTTTAAGATGTTCTAGTTTATGTAAGTGCATGGATCAAAGCTTAGAAAAACACACCGTCACCTGATCTAAACTGAGTCATAGCACCACAAAGTTTCAGAGGGCGCTGTCTCTGACGTCATCAGTCAGTTATCATTAGTATTAGAAGAGCGGTTACAAATATAAATTTATACAAAATATTTTCCGAACGCAAATTCTGAAATTCAAGGTAACTTCAAATAGTAAGCATTTTAAATAGCATGTTAGTGTTTGCTTTGGATGAATATAAATTGATCGGTAGATTTTGCACTTTTACATATTCTTTTATTTCTTGATTATAATAATCGATCTTTACAGAGATGAGATCACTAGTAACGCTTAGCAGGAATTTCCAGCAGAAACAATCATTACAACATTAAATTAACATTAAACTTTGTGTAAAGTTTGGGATGCTGAGTTATCTTGTAACATGATGTTACATATCAGTGTTTGATTATCATTGCTGTGTCTCGTCATTGTGGGAATATTAAAGCTTAAAATAGTTTTATTGAGTGTCAGTGCCGTGAATATGATTATTTTAATAGTCTTTGGGCCTCAACTATCTGCAATCTTGTCTGCAAATTATAATAAGATTTCCTTTAAGCATCAAAATAAAAAGTGATTTGGTTTCCTTTACTTAGATTATTAAAAATAACATTAATGGAATAGGAATAGTAAATAATTCTCTTAACAAATTGTTCAGTAGGAAATAAAAGAATTGACCTGGCTCATAGGAACAATAATTTATTGCGATAATAATCTAGATTAAATGCTCTCCTAAAAAGAATGAAGCACAGCCATTGAGGGAAGGAACCTTATTTGATGCATTTCTTAGCAATTTATTATTTGAATTTTTATTGCAACTGTGGCGGCTTGCCAGCACTTACAAACTAAATTATAGCTATCACTACTTACTATGTCAAACGGTCGAAAGGATCTTAATATTTTTTCCCAACTCAAGAGAACTATTACTACTTGTTCTTGTTTTGTTCTTAAGTTTTCACATTTTGTTCTTTTTGTGTAAAATAAAGTCTTAGTTTTGTTCCTTAGTCTTAAAACCGCAGCATTTTTTTAAAGAGCTCAGCATCTAAGTGGACATCATCTAAGAGCTCAACATCAACATTCACCAACTTCCACACAACTAATAGCTACATATAAAGAAAAATTTCGGTTTCTCAATAGAGTAGTTAATTTCTAAAAGCATATGCATTATTTGATTCAAGTAATTTAACAATTTCGTAAAAATAATTAAAATTATTGGTCTTCTTATTTATACAAATCTGACTCATGGTTCCATCGATCTTTTACAAATATTGGAAGTTTAATTTAATTTTCATAATTCTATAGTTATAACTGTCCATATTATTTGCAAATTATATTAGCAAATGCCATATTGTTAGTATTCGTTATAAGAAATATTAAATATTGAAAGAACTATGTATGCCAAAATGCTTTTACAAACATTAGTTTTAAAAATACCTTTATATATATATATATATATATGCAGTATTGCGCACTGTAAACGAAACAAAGTCATATGTTCTTCTTTGCACGGCATAATCTGATAAACGAGGTTACTTTTCATTGAAAAATACATATCAGTACTTTTTTCAACTAACAAAATTGTAAATAGGCTTCTTATCAACGTTTCTGCTATCATAGTGCTCTTACGCATACTAAAAAGCTTTCCCTGGACTGAAACAGAAACTTAAGAGAAAAAATAAATAAGATAAATTAATAACACACTATTCACACAGGCTTACGCAACGATTCACGATTCCCAAAAGTAAATTTTTCAAATTTACGAGCAGAGGCAGTTTGAGATTAGAAAATGCCGCAGAAGCATAACTGAATCTAATTTCTGATATTACCGACGGTTGCATTTTACGACATCACATTACTGACAAAATCTTAAAACATAAAAAAAAGTTAAATTAAAAAGAGAATGAAAAAGTAAAAGCAAAACGAGTAAGGGAGGGTGGGGTGGGGGTGGATATGGCTGCGTCATAAAAGTTTCCAAAATGAAAGTTGTGCGATGTTGTCAATTATTTTTTTTTTCCTCACACAAAATTCAAAAATAGCGTGCTCCAGATGTGAATCTTCTGTTTTTGTATTTTGTTTTCAGTTTTTTTTCTAGAGGGACGGATGAAGAAGTGCCTCACAGAAATAGATATATATCAGGGGTATATACAAATCCTTGTATCCAAAATCGAGTCTAGTATCCTGTGTTTATTTTTCTTGTACCATCCTCTCTCTGCATATGAAATGTGGCTGCGCAACTGATTAATAAAATTTTCTTCCTTTATTTTTCAGCATGTTTCCGACAGCTGCGAGTTTCTGTTCTGCGTCTCTCTGACTAGAAGATTCGTGTCGCTGCTGAATAACAAGGTAAAAGAAGGAAAGAGAAATAAATTATTGCAACTCTCGTGTTGTCATTAGAGAGAAAGTATCCCTAGAATTTTCATTTCATCTTCATGGATAAAAGAAAAAAAAATATTTTTATTGGATATTATTAGAAATTAGGACATTATGAGATTGAGATTTATTAATGTAACCATGTTCTAGAAATAAAATATTTGTGAAAAAAAAATGAATCATGACTATCTATTTGTTATTCTATGAGTACCCTTCTATTTGTTCACATTTTATTGATAAATAATTAATATTCCTTCTGAATAATTAATGAAACAGATTTAGATACTAGGGATAAAATTAATTATTTGATTAGATTCTATTTTTTTTTTTTAATATTTTCAAAAGAAGTTGAATAACATTATGTGTAAATCTCCAGTGGCGATGTGTTTAAACTTATGATTTTTTGCAATTGATATTTGTTTGCGAAGTTGTTATATTAAAATAACAAATAATTTTTATTAAGTTGAACTAAATGTAAATTATTAATTTTAATTTTCATTGTTCAACTGTTATTTTTATTATATAAATCGAAATTGTTGATTTCAATGTATGTAATGTAAGCTATGAATTCAAGAGAATAATTGGGTCACAAAATCGAAAATTTGTCAAATCCTAAATTATATTACCAAAATATTTAAAATAAAGAAATTAAAACAGAGGAATGCAAATTTAAAATGTCTAATGTCAATATCAAATAAAAAATAAAACATTCCTTAAAACTTATTAGAATCATGAAAAAAATTCTCCTGAATATTAACTGAATTCTGTCAGTTTAATCCAAAGCTTTTTCATTTGAATCCATTACATAAAATGTTTAATATGAAAAAAAAATACGAAATACAAAGAAACATCCATTTATATACATTTAATTTAAATTCTGCATTCAATTAAAAATTTGTCCTTTAACAGGAAATAATTGAAAATTACAAATATTTACTTTATTATAGAAACGGCAAATTAAGATTTTCTATTTCTAAAATTTATACATATAAGCTCTTTCCAAATAATAAACTGCCATATTATATTCTCAGATATATGTCACAGACATATTCTTTTTTCCAATCTATTTTTCAAATTTACAGAATATTATTTTCTATGTTAAATTACAAAAAACTAATGTAAATTTCCTGTTCAAAATAACTAATTCCATTTAACGATTTTTGAATTCAAAAATTCACAACAATTATTTTATTGTTTATTATTAGCCAAAATTTTATTTTCTTTAGCTGAACTTTCTTTTCTTTTTCCAAACTTTTTTCAGGGGCTGTATAAGACTTCTTTATAGTGATGAATATATTCTTTGAAGGACTGCAATATTTTTTCAAAAATACATTATTATTCTAATACATTGTACTCAATCTGTATTGTTCTTTAGAATTCCCCAAATCCAGTTCCTGTCATCATACGAAATCTCCTGAGTATTATTTACTTTTTGGAAACATCACGCTACAAATGTAAACGACCTAGAAATGTTACGGCAAAGGCAGCTTGTTTTTTTTTTTTTTTTAAATTCGAGTTTTATATATAGCTTAGAGGAAGGTCTTGGACTAGTAAGTGCTTCCAGCGTGAAAAAAAAAAGCAAATAAGTATAAAGTGAGTAGCTGATTCTTTATTTTCTTCACATGTTTGGCGCCAGACATTGTTAAAGAGTGTGCCAGGTTTTGACTCATCGTCAACAGTTTCTTTCCCTTTCTGGTTCAGTAAACATACCCGATAAAATATCTGCGAATTTTTAAACTTGTTTAAAGTGATTAATATCATAACTTTAAACATTATGTGATGATTTGTTTAGAGATTCGAATGATGATGTATTTTAGGTTTCCTTGCGAACTAGGATGTGATTGTAGTTTTGAGTATAATTCTTTATATTTCAAAATTATACTTTTAATTATCCTTTGAAAATGAAACTTTCTATTCCGAATTCTTCTGTCTTTTCATTTTAATTTAAGGACAAAAGGTAACTTGTATTAAAATCCCATAATTTGTGTTAAAGTATCCAATAAATTAATCAAACTTAGAATTATTGTATTATTGAAATAAGATATATTCGATTTGTTATATAATTATTCGTCACTGACATAATATATATCCCAATTATATCATTTTTTAATTATATATTCTGCAATAGCATGATCGTGAATGAAGAATTAGGCTTTAATTTTTTTGTATATTCATTAGAGTGAAAACAAATAATCATTTAAAAGAAATTACAAATAAAATTTCAAAAAAAACTTGGAAGATTTATTAAAAGTTTTGTAATTAAAATTTAGAATGTAGTTTTAAAATTTCAACAATTTTGAAAATGCGTATAGTTTTTAAGGCAAAAAAGATTATTTTTGTATCTATGAAAATTTTTATCTTAATATGCATATATTTAATAAAATTCATAATTACTTCAATTTTCTAACAGCCTACAAAATGATCATCCAAAGGTAAACTGAACTCTTCACATACCTGAAAGAAAAATAAGATATTTATAATCAAATAATAAATTTACTAAATAGATTTTATAATAAATCTAAAAGGTAAAAATGCATGAAATTATTTTCCAAATAGAGTATAAAATTAAGAAAAGATAATAATGAACAAAAAACATGAAAAATAAATAAAATGCAAAATGTTCTGGTATTTTGTTTCCTTTCGCACATTATTTGATTGAAGTGAAAAAAAAAAAAGATTCATAAATATACCAATCAGGCCATAATTTTGTACACTTTAATAATTCTTAGTAAGGTCACGTAAAAACAATTTTGATTCGCAAGAAATATTTAATAATTTAAGTGCACATTAATTCATAATCTATACTTTCTGGTCTTTTCATTGTATAGTAATGCAATTCAGGGTGCATGGAATGCTTAGATAATTTTTTTTTTTACACAGATTACTTAAAAAAGACTGTGATGTTTTGAAAATGCCGATCTTTTCAAATAGTTATCTGTTTAGTTGGAAGTACCATGAATTTGTACATGAGGAGTCACCTTGTTTGTTGATGATGTTGTCTTGTAGATGAGGAGTCGATTTTGATGCAATTTGATTATCAGAATTACGGAACAATAAATGCTATGATCATGTTGGAACGACGTGTAGTACTTCCTACAAAAGATGGGGGAAAAAAAGGTTTCTATAAATGACCTTAATGCCCATCGAGCTCGACGTGGAACATAACACTCTGCAGACGACTTTTGTATCTTTCCCTGGGATTGTGGCCTATAATTTAGTATCATTTTAATGCAATTTAATTAATAACTACCTAAACGAAAAAATGATTTATTAAAAAATTATGCAATTTAATAAAAAAGATGTGTATTTAGTATTTTTTTTCATTAGTAACCGTTTTTTATTCTACTTTTAAATAAATATATTTTTATTTTTATTTTCCTTTTAAATATATTTCGAATCTTTACTTTTTTGCCGAGCAAATTTGCGTTACAAGCTTTATAGTTAATTACCATTATTATCGTTAATTTTTTAGATAATTTTACTTTAATGTTCCCATTTCTTGATAACTCCATTGATAATCTGTTTAATATTTCCCTCCAATATAAATACTAGCAATTACTTCAAAAATATATCATTATTGCAGAATTCTTAGATAATTACCAAAGGTAGTAAGAACAAACTATAAATAGTAATATAATAAAATTTTGTTTGATATATCTTCAATAGATAACTATTAAATAACTTTGATTTAAAGATTACAAAAAATTGTAAATCAGTGATAGGAAATAATTTTTTCGAATAAATAAAAACATCTATAAAATAAAATAAATAAATTTAAAAATTACAGTTGTCACTTTTAAAACTAGCCATGAAAACGAAAACACACGTAATATCTGAAAATAATTTTAAAACCTTATTTTAATGTATAATTTACCTTCTTCCTCCAGCAACTATTTCCAAAACTGTATACCAGATATGCATCAAAATTTTATCTTCATAGTAATATAATGAAATGTCATATTTTGCCTGACATATCTTCATTATAATTAGAACATAATTATTAAGTAATTTTAATATAACTAAAAAATGTAAATCAGTGATAGGAAGATACTTTTTACGAATAGATAAAAACACCTAGAAAAGTAAATTTTAAAAAAATGCAGTTGTCACTTTTAAAACTAGTCATGAAGTCGAAAACATACGCATAACATCTGAAAATAATTTTAAAGCCTTACTTTGTTGCACAATTGTACCTTCTTCCTCCAGCAAGGACTTCCAAAACAGTATACCAGAAATGCATCAAAATTTCATCCTCATAATCTCCACTGGAAAAATCCCCATCCCTTATTCTTATCCCTCTTGGCACCTGCACACCTCACTGAATCCAAACTGTTATATAGAAAGTTCCATTTCCGCTTTGCCCATTCGTTTTTATTATTCCCAATCATTTCAGGAAGGAATGAAAAAAACACAAGGCTCCGCCGAAGCACTCTTTTTTTCCCGACATCACTTCGATAAAATCTCATTTATCCCCAAGACCCCGACTCTATTTTCCCTCCATAGGGTTTAATGTCGACCAGTATATATTCCGGGAACGTTCTAGTGTAGTCAGCAGGGCCGAGGAATAAAAATTGAGAAAAAGTAGAGATAAGGAAGCTGGAGGACAGCAGGCAACCCTCTTTTTCGATTCTGTTCATTGAGCCCTATATATACTTACAGAGTGAAAAAGACATGAGGAGTTTCTGTAAGTGCAATTTGCACTCTTTCGTAGAGTAATTCAGAATTCAAGGAAGGTATTTTTGATCGCTTCCAGAAGGCTTTTTTGAATTAGGGAAATGTCGTATCCATATTTCAGAATATTAAAAGTTCAGTAAAAATCTTTCTACGGTTTCTCCATTTAGTAATATGTGCCATTGCAGTAAGATATGAATTTACGATTTGAAATATCACGACAATGACTTTTTTTTTCTTTTTTGTGAAGAGAGGGTTATAAAACTTTGAACAAAACTGAGAATAAATCTACAATTTTGGTTTTCTGAGAATTAAAAAGGAAACCTTAATATTTTCAAAAATTAATTTAAATCTTAATTCAAGAATAATAATAACACATAGTGAAACAAATTACGATATTATTTAGTAAAAATACATTTATTAAAACAGCACAAATTGATAATAATTATGGGAATTTTTTTTAAATTTGGAAAAGTCTTACAATCAATTTTTTTTTTCCAACGAATTTATTTTTAACGTTGGAAATACAACAAAAATAAAACTGAACTTTCACGCTGTTTATTTTTATTTACTTTGAGTTTCGCACAATAAAAGCATGACTTATTATAGCTCCACTGCGTCTAAAGCGATAGGCTTGAACAAACTGGAAGTAAATCCAAAAGCTTATTGTTTTTATAGTTTCTGATAGTGAGATGCTATTACACGCTGGTATGATATGTTCTTTCCTGATGAAATTCGAAGCAACACACAGTTTGAAATAATGTTTTACCTTTTTAAGAAAGGTAAATCATAAATTTTGTAAAGAAAAATTAAAAATATTGAGCCCTAATTTCCAATTTGTAAAAGTCGACTGAAAATCTCCTTTGCATATTTATGCAATAAAATACGCACGCATATTTATACATAAAATACGTAAAGGCGTACTGTTCTAGCCATATATGTTATTTGAGCTTCCACATACTCTATGAAATAATTTTATAAAAAGACAGAAATAAAAGAATTTGCCTATAATTAAAAAACTTTTTCTGTCTTTCTATAATCTAGAACTGAGTAAATTAACGTAATATGTAGTACACTGTTTTTACGAGAATGAAGAATATTTTTACTCATACGACAATATCGTAAAAATGCTAAGAATATTTCTATCGGTATTTTCTGTAATAAGTGAATTTAAATTTTACGATTTTAATTGCAAATTATTTAAAATATTTTCAACAGAGACAGCAAAAAAGTGAATACTGTAGGACGTTAGCATTTGTTTTCATTCTCATTGCAAAATAAGAGTAATAGCATGAATAAAATTTTCATAACCCTTTTAATTCTTAGAAGAACAAAGAAAATCGAAATTGTACCACAGAATTTAAAATATTCTTACTTATTATGCCTCATAAACACCGGCAGAAAACACTTATTTCTAAATTTCTTTTCATTTAGAGTATTTGTTTTAATGAAGTTGAAATATTAGCTTATTTATTTAGAAAATAGCTGAAAAATAAATTGTTTTGATGAATGGAGTATTTACTGACCAGAGGAAAAGCAGTCTATACTAATTAAAAATAGTTATTTTCGCACAAGAAAATAATTACTAAAGACGAAGTATCTCTTATTTATATAAGTTGAGGATAAGTAGAATTAATTATTTAATATACATATGATATTAATTTAAGAAATCAAAAGTAAAAATAATTCTTGCTTTATAATAGATTTTACGTATTAATAATTCATTCTTATACCATGATATTTAAAGTTCAAATTTTTTAAAGTCTGAATATAATTACTTTTTTTCTTATGTCGTGCAACGTTCAATTCAAATTGTACACTCATTCATATTTCACATTATAAATTTGTCACACAAGTGGCAGCATTAGTAATATTGTAAATGAGATGCAATATTTAATTTACGGCATATTTAATGTTCTCATACTATGATTTGTACTTAAATAGTTTGACAAATTTTTAAGTCCGATAATATTGTGATGCATAATTCTATTCTTTTGCCCACAAATTCCCATTGCTTCTTTTGAGGTTAAATCTTTCAATAAGACTTTACCAAGCTGCTCATAAACATTCAGAGATTGTTAACAATAGCATGTTAAAAAGATTCCTTTCACCAAAGCAGTAGATTGTAAGGAAGCTTATTTAAACAACAAGGCTCTGATGTTTTTATTCCTTTTTCCAAGGTAGGAAACTGAGTGACAAATGGAAAAGGAAAACAAAGAAAAGAAAAATGATGTTCCTGTAAGTGTTTGGAATGTAGAACAAACAGAATAGAAACATTCAAGTTGATAAAATGAATATTATAGTGGAATGGTAATTCGTACCTTGTATTGTATAAATATTCATTTAGGAATCAGATTATGCTGAGAGGTACCATTTTTCAAATGTTTAAACTTTTTTTAAAACTAATTTTTGTATTGCATATTTTTATAAACTTATATAATTTTAGATTTGTTTTTACTGTTTTGAATAATCACGGCTGTATTATAACGTTTGTCATTCTATGAAAAGATTATTCTTCAAAATCATGTTATTACTTATTATGGAAAATTTTCTAGTGTCCAATTATAATATGCATTTTTTTCCAGTTATAATAAAAGCAATTTCGGCAAGCGTAAAACATTTCAATAAAATTTAGTTCTGAAAATTAATTTCCTTATAAATTAGAGCATTTTAATTATGATTAAATTTATATAAGTAATTTAATTTACTTCTTTAGTAATTACTGACTTCGATTGATTTACTATAATATTTCTCTTGGAACTTTAATTATTCAATAAATTGTCTTTTTAAAAGTGCTGCCTAGTCATTGCATGCAATCTTTTTTCAACATAAATAATTATATTGCAATTTCGGCTGTTTAAAATCATTAAGATATTGTTTAAAGTTTCCATATTTCTTCACGTTACGGTAGAATAGCTTACTTTAAAATATGATTAATTTCAGCGCAACACGTTGAAATAATACTGCCTATAATTTATTGTCTGTTGATTTTGGCCAAATTAAACTCTCTGTTAATGAACGATTTATGGCGATTTTCTTTTAGATTTCATTAAAAAAAATTCTGAAGAATATTTATTAAGTTGATTCAAAACGGTTAGAAATCGGTTTAGTAAGCTATAGAAGCAGCAATGAATTGTATAGAATGTACTGAATTTTCATAGAAGTTGGGAAATCTCAATTATGCAAACACCACTAATCATTTGGCATTCTACGCGTTATCAACTTGATATCACAAGACAAAAAAAAGCTTAAAACTCTGAATAGTGATGTTTTTTTTAAGGTCAATAAAAGTTCTATATATTTAGCAATTCTTAAGAAGCATACCAATTCTGGATGTACTATAAATTGGAATACGTCAGATGGTAGAGATTATATTGAATTTTTCAAATATTCTATGTTTAAGTCTCATGAAGTCAAACATTAACAGTTGTTGCAATAAAGTTAAATAAAGAATATATATGTAATTAAGAAAACACTTTTTTAAATAATTTTATTTGTTGTTATTGAAATAATGTCAATTCAGATATTAGATGTCTTATTTTAGAAAGAAAGTCTTTCTTACCCAGACAAATGCTACATAGCAAACACATCTTTCCGATGATCTCTATGTGCTTTTCTGCAGTTGGCATAGATGCAAATGATAGCATCAACCAATCAAAACCTAGTTTATAGGAAATGCTTGCTTTTGAAGATATTTATACTATTAAAAGAATAGCATGCAAAATAAAGTCAAGAGGACCATGTGAAACTTTAAAAAATTCGTGCAAAACTATTAAAACAACAGCTTCTCAAAGTGAATCGGAGGAATCAAGTCTTTGGAGTTGGCATCTTGAAATCACGAATATGAGATGTCATGCATAGAAAAACTAAATTTATTATGATGCAAGTGATTGTTTTACGAAAGGGAAGTTAAAAATGTTAACAAAAAATCAGTTCAACCCTTACATTAATTTGTTTCCAAAAGGCTTCTTAAAATGGTAAAGTTTTAAAATGATATAACCTTTTTATTTCCGATTAATGCAATAAGTACCTTTTGCGTTTTTTTATTTCTGGAAAAAAATGACTTGTACCATGTAACTTTAATCTACCAATATAATAATGTCATTCGTAAGTTTAAATAAAAAATCAAACTGTCAATTCATTTAAACAAAATTTATCAAAGTTAAAATAATAAGTATCTTTGTGAATTTACGGATCATATCACTTTTCTATCTTTCCACTGCTTTCGTTGATTTAAGTACGATTCTCTTTGAGCAGAATCCTCCTTTCTGAATTAGTAGCGGTTCATTGAATATTAGTTACAAATCCCTTGCCTCTTTCGCTTTATCATATAATATCAACGTCTCTTTTCTTCTAGAGATATATCTTTGAATTACATACATTTTTTTTCATATACATTATACATTTATCAAATAAGATAAAGATAAATCGTAAAGTACCGTCTTCTACAAGTATCTTTTATGAAACATTTTATTTGTGAATTAGAAATGTTTATTTTTATATAAAAGTCTTCATAAATACAATCAAATAGTTGCCACTTATCATAGTTTTTATTCAATTTTGTGTCACAGTAAATGAAATTTATAGTTAAATTTGTTAATATATACAACTGTTTCGGAAATTATTTATTGTCTAAATTTGTCTCAATGTTTTAACGAATTTGCTTTGGCGACCAGATAAATTCGCCAGGAATAGTGATTATGTTGAATTTTAATTTAAATCTTTTTATATAGCTTCATGGTCATGATTCCCACAACAAAGTGTTTTCAAATCTCTAAGCATTCTATCCAAAATGCGTTATGTTAATAGTTTCACATGCATTATTTTTACATTATGCAAGGACCTTTCAATTTCCATAGCATCCTAGGGATATCAAAATAAATTTTAATTAATACATTTCCTAATTGTAACTTGTTATTCACGACATAGTATCATCACTTCCTTATTATTTATAATATGATCAAACAATCTTTTTTCCTATATTTCGATTGAAAAAAATCCCGTTAATAAATATTTGACAAAATGATGAAATTAGGTCAAATTTAATTACTGCAGTGAAATTTTTGCAGAAAAGAATTCAAACACAATTTCATACAATTTAAAAATTACCTAATTCAGGAGAACATTGCTGCATAATTAAACTAATGTTAGAAAAACATATTTTTTTGAATTTTAAAATAGAGACATATAACATTTTGGAAATATTATTGAAAATTATCGACAAAACATGTCAAAATTTCACTTAATGATTTGATTAATTAAAAATTTTAAAAATTCGATAGAAGATGCAGATTTTACTTCCCAAAGTATATTTGTGACAATTTAGTAGATCTTGCTCTAACAATCATATCAATCATTCACAGAGCGCCCAAAAGTAGAAGTACAATTCTTCCGTTATATTTAATAAAATTTACACGTGCATTACTTATTTTCTTGATGAATCATCGGTGGATATTTTATCTTTGTCCTCTTCTGCTTTATTTATTTTTGTCAATGGTTGAATTCAAAATATTATTCCAAATACGTTTGTTTTAATTAAGATATATTTTCAGAAATTTTTATTTCTTTTATTTTGTTTATAAAGGCTGCCTTTTATTAACACAATAAAGAAATCAAAATTATTAAGAAACATGGAGATTTCAAATCAGAGAAATACAAACACTTTAAAAAAATTAGAAGAATTATTGTATCTTATATTCTCACGGACTCATTTATTCTACTTCAGAGAAGGATAAACCAATATTGAAAGAATGACTTTCTTTCCCTTACGTTAATAACGTATTAAAAAAGAGAGGCTTGGATTATATGAATTGTCACATATTTTAAAATTAAACAAGAATAAAATTAAACAAAATATGAGCACCCAAAGATTTTTGCAGCTGTATTCTAAATATTAATTTTCGCTTCTAGCAGAATAATTCACATGCGAGTCCAGAATCTGGTTATTTTTTTTATCTTGTACAATTTTAAGATAAAACAAGGAAGCATATGTGCTTTACTATTAATACTTTAAAAAGTTAAAATATTTCTTACTCTTACTCTTTTATTAAGAATTTATAATTATAAATAAAAAATTCAGATGCGTAAAAAAAGAAATCGCTATATATCGATATAAGAAGAAATTTCTACATTTCAATATATTTAAAAATATAAATTTCATTCCAAAATTATCTAAGTTTCGTTAGGGTTGTGGCATCAATCATATGGCATTGAGGTGAGTTTATGGGATCAAATCTAAATGCCATCAAAGGCTCATTATTTATTTAGATTTGTGCTGATTTGAGTTTATAAATTTCAACTCGTCATTGTTTAAAATCCCTTTCGAAATAGCTCTCTATCAGATCAAAGAGATATTTCAATTGAGAAAATCCCATCAAAACAATTAAATTATGTTCGTAGAATGAGTTCACATAATTAGACGTTTAATAATACAATTATCCAAAATATAGAAATATCCAATAATGAATTTAGAAAGTCACTTATATATTTATAAAATGCTAACTTACGTGGTGCAGAAACCGGTCTTACTACTTATTACGGAATAACAGCAATCAAATGCAAACAAATCAATGTATAGAAGTTTCTGCTAATTGCTTTATTCAGCTTTTTTACAGCTGCCCTTAATTCAACACTTCGCTAATTAAATAAAATTATTATATTTTTAATGCTGATTGCCTTATCAAACACTTAACTCCATCAGAATATGCAAAAGAAATTAAAAAGTAAACATTAATTGGTAAATTTAATAATCGAGAAGGGAAAAAGGCTTAACCATCACTATAGATAAGATTGCTATGATTTACCTATGGAAATAGCGGATTTCCAAAACTATTAATTTCTCCAAAGGAGATTTGCATTATCGGAAAATTAAAAAAAAAATGACTCTTTAATGATATCGAATTTATTCCTGTATAGTAGGGTTTTTTTTTTTTGCTTTTAAAAAATATTCAAGTTTAATTTATAATGTCGCAATTCTTTTAATGTTATGAAATACAAATTCATCCATTAAAATATTCGATCGTCTGCTTTTGCCAATGTTAAACTTAAGATAACAAAAATCTTTTTTTCCATCATATATGCCGAAATAGGATTTTCACTTCCGCTGATATTTCATAATGTATGTACTTTAATTTGTGCCCACAGTAATTTTTCACAAAATGATCCAATTGAAGACATGTTTTTAAGTTTTATCAAATAAAACTGAAATGTTTCAACATGAATTCCATATTAAGTGTTTAATAGTCTAAAAAGTCAATAATCTTGGCGAGAAAACTGTTTGCCAAATGGGGCTAGTATCTAATAATTAATGTTAAATTTACAGGTTATTCTTTAATTTTGTTCGTAGAAGTTGTTCAAACCTTTACTAATCAGAATTCTTGAAAAACTGGAAAGCATTCCGAAATTGGTGCAATATAATTTACCTAGTAAAAATTGTAGAACGTATAACACTTGATTTCTTCAGATTTTATTTTAAAATTTGGTTAAATGATTTGATGTTTACTAATGCAATGACTCGAATAACAAAAAAAAATGAAAATTCATTAGATAAAATCAACAAAACGAGTCATTAAGACATCAAATTAATACTCAAATGTCCAAACATTGTTCACAGAACAAATTCTCTTGATCAGGTATTTAAGAATACAATCCATCAGAAGATGAAAAACAAAATTTAAAATTCAATAAAATACAACCTACCTATAAATGACGCGAAATGTTTAGGAAATAACTATTTTAAATTGGCATTAGGAAAGTCAGTCTTCCCATTCTTCTGAAAGCAATTCTTTCGTTTTCTCTCTTCCCCGTCATTAACTTCCCAAATTAAACTTCAACTCTTTTTCTTGCTCTGCCAAACAAATTCTTTGAAAAGATCTATTTTCTCTATTATATGGCTGCTTTTAGAATTCCGAGAAAGACAGAAAGAATTAACATACGTAAGAGAGCGAAATAAAAGGAATCTTTATAATACACCATAAAATGTAAACAAGGAAAACTCTTAATTAACTCGTAATTTTAAAGTTGAAGCCGTTTAAAGAAAAGCAGGGAGAAATTTCTCTGAAATGATACTGCCTTATAATCAAGATCCTGTTTATTTATATAAAACGGTTTCAGCAAAAGAGAATTCTGAATATATTCTCATTAGAAATAAATGATGAAGTTCAAATTTTTAACGTTTTGAAAAGTTTTGAACAAATAAGCTATTTTCCATAATTAATCTCCATTTCCACTTTTTTTCTTCAAAAAATATTATATTTGCATGATTTGAGAAGAAGACTTTATTTTGAAAGTCTATTTTTATAGCTATTCTTAAATCATTTGAAAAGAATGACATTCTGTATCAATTACTTCTCGTTAATCTTTCAGATTAATCATCGAAATTAGCTATTGGATTTAATTACTTTTATCTTCAATCATTAAAATCACTTTTTGGATTGCTAGCACTAATTAAGGGGGGTTTGCAAAATTTAATCACAAAATGGGTTTGTTTTCAGATTTCTAAAAATCAAAATGTTACAGCGTTTAAACAATAAATGCTATATTTATTTCTTAAGAAATCAAGTGGTTAAAAGTTGAATGGATGTAACAACATAAATATAAAATACTTAGTTTAAAATTAATTTCGGACAAACATTTTAATTGAAAGGAAATATTTCCTTGAAACAATGCTCTTTTTAATTCCATGAGCTATCCATTGCCTTTCACAAAAGGATAATAAAAAATAAGTCACAATTTTGAAAGGGTTAAAATGTATTTTATTATAAAACCAAAAATTAAAGTGACGATTATTTTGTTATTTGTATTGGCAGTGAGGCCAAGAGATGAATGAATTGCATCTTTCTATTAGGAATGAAATAATCCAAGTGATATTGCAATTCTATGATCATACGTAAGAGAAAATGTTTTCACAAAATAGTTTTAATGTGATGAACGTGAACAAAGGAGGAAGTTTATAGATTCATCTTTATGGTTAAAAATTTTTTTTTCTTGCCAATATTTTACAAATATTAATACATGTGATGTGAGCCTTAAATTATTACAATTGTGTTGCAATGAGCCTCTTTTTCCCTTGAAAATATGCTATGAAAATTAACTATACCCATATTCGAGCTGAATCAGACCTCTACTTCAAAAACTATCTTGATCAAGTTCACTTTGATAAAAATAGAGACTTCACTCGGAATCATAAGCAATTTGTTATATGTACTAAGCAACATTGATCGGAACTATTATCAAGACCATACATTGGGTACCTGATTTTGGAGATTTTATTTTATGAAGATAATATATGTTACATTTTTTTAAAAGGAAAAATTGGTATGTTTATTATCTTTTTCGCTTTTATCCCTTTGTGCATAGAATTGCAGAGGTATCGTACCAATAAATATATTTCTTCACTTCTTGTATAAGGAATTCATCTATACGAAATTTTAATCAAATTATAGAGAATTTTGCACTTTTCCTCTATTTATCGTTATATACTTATCAACCTCCCCACTATATGTTATCCATATCGTTGAAAGTGGTGATAAATCTAGTCTGTCGTTAATTTAAAATAGTAGAGCAACTTATTATTTCGTCTAGAGCTTATTTAAAAATCTGATCCTAATCAAATGAGAAAACTGCTCCCTGTATGAGATCAGTATTAGATTAAAGGGCTGTGGAAATACTAATAATGAATGGAAATCATGAAGTTTGTGCATTGCCTCCTTTTTAGGTTTTCTCTGATGAGCAATAATTCAGTGATTCTTTTAATTAGGACAATCTTGTAAATTAACCAAACGATTACCTTTACTCTGATTACGTCCCCCAGGGCTTACCTCGTAATTGAGGATGAGAAGCTTCCGGCATGGTGGTTGGTTCTCGTCACCCCTGTGGGTACACAAAAAGGTAAGGGTCTGGCTCCTTCCATTGATAAAAGGGGAATACTTCTTTAGGGATGGGTTGTACGTGGCCGGTGACGGCCCTTATGACTCAACCACAGTTCCCTCCAGTGTTGCTGTCACGGCAGTCTGGTCATCACGTTTTTACGTGTGCTTTCGGATGGGTCGGAGTAGTCAATCTATGACTTTCCTCTGGTTAAAGATAAGTTTCAAAATATTAAAAATATGTTCTTATGCCTATATATCTAAATCACCGTTAATCTGCATAGAAGTTTTAAATTATATTTTTATATTGACTTAAATATGGAAGTATGATAATATGTTTTTTTAAAGAGGGGCTTAAACTGTATTCTATTTGGTATACAGACTTTAGCATTTTCATTACTATTGAATTTTCCTGCCAATAATAAGAATAATTGAAAAAAAAATCTTGTTTGAGCAGGAAATTAAATAAATAAAATATATTGTTCGCAATTTAAAACATCAACAATTCTAGTGAAAAAAGAAACCATTTCTTTTGATGGATTAGAATTTGATAAACTTTTCAAGTTTAAATAAAGCGAAAAAATTAAGAAAAAAATCAATTAAAAGGATTCAGAAATAAAAGTAAAATCGATTGCACAGGGAATAAAGCAGCATAGTAATTTTCTGGAAATTCTCTCATTTCTCAACAACAGATAAAGGAAAGAATAAAATCCTTGGGCTTATCAATAGTAAGATAGTTTTTTTTATGTATTTGACTTTTCTGTAAAATATTTTTCAAAGGATTTGCACTTTTGCGAAGAAAATAAAGTTTAGCAGAAAAATTTATTCTCATTTGTAGTAAGGATTTAAATTAGTTCTTAAAGCTTCTGAGATATAAGAAAAAAAATTGCTGAAGACGTGCAATAAAAATATTTAACAATGAGTTAAAATAACAAAAAACAGCTTAGCTGTTGAATAAATAACAGTAAACTGAATTGTCATCGCATTGTAAAACAACAAAGCCCAATGTTTTAAATCAGTACATATTTGCTCTTTTCTTTTCGAGATTTCTTTTGAATCTAAGCAAATGCAATGCTTTTTAGATTTTAAATCTAAATTATCTTAAATCTCTTTTCGAATTAAAGTTTTCTAAAGAAAATTTTTATTCTCTTCATTTCTTTGAAATGATTTTTCTGTAGATTTTTTTAGATTACTTCGTGTCGCTAAAACTAAATATCAGTTGTAATTTTATCTATTTATTTTTCGTCAGTTTCAGACGATTTTGCATACTTTTTATCAAATTATCATAAAAAAGAATGCTTTAAATTTTATTATTTTACACTTTACACAAAGCTATGGAATCTTCAAAGACGACAATTTTCATTCTTTCGAAAAATATTTAAAAGGGTCATTTTACAGCACTCATGTATCCAAAAGAGTTAAACTTATTATGCTTTTAAGATCTCTTTTATTTCATAAATAATTTGATTACTTGTGACAATGAAAGTTTCACTTCACTGAATTTGTTTTTAGATCTTTAAAGCACAAAAACAAGTAATATTAACTAAAATGATCCTCTAATTTATCGAATTGTGAAGGATTCGTCATCTATTTACTTAAAAAAAAGCTTTCGTATTTATACACCCACTTAAGATAAATATTTAAAAACTACATTTATTTAGTTGCTTATTACTGTAGGTAAAATTTAAATGTTTAAAACATAATTTATAAATGATGTAAGGAATATAAATTGATGCTGAAATGGAAGAATAATTGGAAATATCTATCAGATAAGATAGAGGTTGCTACTTGATAGCGTTATGATTTAACCCTTAAATGGATATTATTGTCTACATCCATTTCTACATAATTTTATTCAAAAACCTGAGAGATTCCGCATGTTGATAACCATAGAGAATAAGACATGTGTGAAAAAAAAAGTTGATATTATTTTTGGTGGGTAAGTTATATCGTTTTTTTCACATTTGAATGTGGTAGGTAATGAGGTTCAGCGTATTACCTGAAGAGATAATTTATATTGTCGAGTTCCCTACAAAGGAATGATCTATCTAATTGTTAAAAAAAATACTTTCCGTCTATTGTCAGGTAAGCCATCAATGTTTGATATTGTATTTGTAAATTGTATTAGATGAAAACTAGTTTCGGGGAAATACTGTATATTGCCAAAAGTCTACATACAAATTATATCAAAATAAATATACCATATTATTACCTGGATTTATTTATTTATTTTTTATGTAACCTATGTCCTTTTTCCTGTATTAAGCGATATTTTTTTTAAAATTTAAATCAAATGATCATGTAATTAAGGGTTAACTGTTTAAAGTTTCAACTGCGAGCGAAGAATATTCCATATTTTATGAATTCTGAAATTGTGGACTGATGATCTCGTCGCAAGTATCTTCATTATCCTTGTGAATGTCTATGAAATGCAGGGCTTTTCGTAAAGCTTTGTCTGAAAAGTGAATATGATTGTGAAAAGAAACCTTGAAAGAGGATCTTCACCCATTTTTCTCTGCCTAGGTATTCATCATATAATATGACAAATGAGATCTGGATTATAAGGGCTATAGCCACATTATTTCTGTAGGAGGTGCACGAAGTAACCGGAATGGAGTTATTTCAAACCCAATCCATTACCTTACCGCCAGAAAGTAGAGATTCACATTTACATCCGGTGGTTGCCATTGCTCTTTTCTTGGTGCCCTTCTCCTTCTAGAAGGACATGATCGAAAATAACCGGCATGAAATCCCCTCAACCCAGGCTTGTTTCTTTCGGTGCCTCTAAGTGATCTTCATCATGCGCAGTACCGCTATCAGTTATAAAATAGCCATCATCTCCTTAAGTACTCTGCTTTCATGTAGGAGGTATGAGACATGAGCAGCACTACCCCAACAGTGGTGCTAAATATTTTGGGGAAGGCATAACTCCTGATTTATCCGATAATTTCTAATTAACTTACTAGTGGTCCCTTCCTGAGAGTTAATTGTGAATGTTATTTATAAAAGGTTTACCTTTCCATTGTCGTAACACCCGGGTAAGACACACGTGATACAAATAATTTAGATTCAGAGATAAATATTAAAAAATCTCCTTTACGAGTAGCTCAAGGGGCATTATTCTTATAAAGGTACAACCTTTCCTTGGCGGTGGACTGAGAAGAGCAAAATCTTTATTACTGTTTCTATGGTGAAAGCGAAATCATATCACTCATCCAACGACCTCACATCTATATATTTGACCTCTTATTTTTGTATGAGTGCTGTCCCCCTGATGGACCAATGAAAGCTCAGAAACCAAAAGACTGGGCTGCTTCTCTTGAGTGCTAAATGGATGTTTGAAGTTTCCTCTAAAGAGGGAACTCTGAAAAGTAACACCGTTGGAGTAACATCTTCATGCTACCTAAGTATCTGCTAAGTATATCATGCTGCTAAGTTCCGTGATAGGATCTAAGAGAACAAGGAACACTTACTAGGGAACAAGTCCACCCGTAGAAGGTGCGTTCATTTATTTGCAATTTGTATTTATTTTTTTAAAACAACCACAGCATTTGCGTTCCCATGGTGTTTTTCCGTTTTGGGGGAAAAGCAGTTTTGATAGAGCCTTATGTTCGACCAGGAACTTGCCAGAAAACACCTGGCAATATATAATTGGCACACATCGAACTTTTAATGATGAAAGATAAGAAATATTTAAGCAGTTGTTAGACCAAACTTGCGCTCATAATGTCCAAGTGTAAAATTAAGCCATTAAAGAATTTAAACAGCAGCTGGATGCCATATTTGTATCTTCTCATATTCATTAATATGTTTCCAATCATGCACTGCAATTGGTTTCTCTTTTGTTCTTCTGCTTTTTGTCCCTCTTAATAACTTGTGCTCTGAATTTTTAAAACGCTCGAGATAATTATGAATGTAGTTAATCTAAATGATGTCAAAGTGACTTAATTTGAACTGCCCATGCTATTTAAGATCTAACTGCAGGTTCGATTACGCTGGTCTGGTTAAATATAAAGTGAAACATTAATTTTTCGCCAGTAAGTCTCTTATGGAGAACCCAATTCTGCCGATGATCTTGCTCTGCATTTAATGTGTATCATATAAATTGAAGTGATTGTTGATGAGTCTTGCAAATATTTCAGATATCTCCGTTTGCAAAATGAAGCCACTTCTTGCGATGCCACAATAACATGGTAAATATATTTAAATATATATTTTCAAAAAACAAATTAAGCAGCTATCTAGGACAGCTAGACTGAGGAGGGAAACAAGCAGATCTATTAAGCAGTTTTAGGTAATTTATTTTAATTGCTAAACAAATAAGTTCATAAAGAATGTGGATTATATGAATGAAAAATATTACGGTAGTAGTATTACTTTATCAAATATAAATTTTTGTTCATTTCTTTACGCTAGTTTTATTATAAAATATTCATGAAGTCGAACATCTGCTTTAATGATATTGTAGCTGTCGGGCAGTCTGAAGTTATTATATATATATAAAACTTAGCTGCATATTTACAAATTTAATGAAATAAACAAATCGCGAACCAGATATCAATATTTAATATGTTAAAAATTGTGAAACCAAACTGACCATCTTACTAAAAACTTAATAATATACACTACTTAAGGTTACAAAATATCTAAATCCGCACTGATTGTGTGCATATCATCTCAAATAAATCATGCATTCATCTACATTTCAATATGACATAATTCCCCATCCCCCTCTACTCTTAGTTATTCAAAGCATCAAGAATGGAGCTGAATATAGCACTGGATAGTTATAAAGTATGCAAATGGCTCCAATTAGGATTTAAATGAAGACCCTCATTTTGACTGTAACTTTTACAAGTGATTCGAAATTAATAAATTCCTTTTACTTAATCACTGTTTCTAATTTCTTTATAACTGTTATTTTACCAAAGTCATAAGTTATTTTTCAAGTTATGATTAGGCAAGTTTTAGAAAATCCCATTCCCTGCAACAATTAATAAAAAATAAATTCTATATTTTTAAATCTTTTCATAAATGCATTAGGAAATAAGACATCCTCAATAACTAAAAAAAAATATGAGAAATGAAAATTATAGATATGAAATTAGCGATCACCACATCTGACATCAAATTTTTGTCATTTTAATTCGATTCTAAACGAATTAAAATTTTAATTCGAAAGATATATAGAGTAAGTGTATACTGCCATTGGATACTCATTGCATTTCAGAAAGCTGTACAATTATAGTTGGCTGTTGATTCCAGACAGTGGTAAAGGCGAGCATCAGTATTCATGAATTCTTCATATTGCTTTTGTGCTTTTATCAATCAGTGAATCAATTGTTTTCCTCTAAATAATTGTTTTAATATGGTGGTTAAAGATAAAAAATAAAAATATATTGTTTAAACAGACTATTACAAACTTTTTCAGAAAATATTTAATATTATCTAGGAATACCTCAAAATTTAGCACTGAAATGAATTATTTGAATAAATATTGCATGATTCTAACTGAAAAAAGATGTTGCCATTCTTATTCTCATTTCTTATTTTAAAATGGTTAATTTTTTAAATAAAAATTCCATTTTCTCTCAATATTCATTTGAATCACAAACAAGTTATTAAATCAAATTACAGAATAAGGAAATATTATCACAATTGATTGATTCATTTTCAATAAAATATTTTCAATTATGTAGAAATGAAAACGATTCATTCAATTTCCTTTCAAGACAAAAGCAAAAATGTCGAACTTATTATTCTACCATTCAATTCATTGCTCACGTAATTTTAACATATTTTCTTCTAAAAGATGATTTGCCCACGCCATTTATTCATTTTTTTCCATTCGAGCAATTGCAATTTTCATTATAAGTGTCTATTTGACATTCACAGAATCTAATAATTTGAATATTTCAAGCGTTTCCTGAGATTAGAAATTTTTTTTTAAAAAGACATTTTGAAATTTCAAGTATGACTGTTTGAATATTATCAAAATGATAATGTTTTATTCTTTTGGATTTGTCAGGTAGTTATTTGTTTAAAAAATTAAAAGGCGATGAATATGAGAATGGTTTTTCAATTATGATGAATAATGATTTCATAAAAATGTTTCGAAGCGAAAATACAAACAAATTATTTTGCAGAAATATAATAATAAATTGAATCGATTATACTGTAGAAATGTAATTATAAATTGAAGGAAAAATTGTAAGCATTTAAATATTATATAAGGCACATGAACATGGAATGTTATATAAGGACAGGATGTTCCAAAAAAGTGGAACAAGTTTTTACTTCACTAAATACTACATCTAAATATATACTTCAAAATGAAAATTTTCATTAAATAAGGTTGATAACTGCATAAAAATAATTTGCCTTTTTTGATAATTGTTTTTTAAAATTAAGTTTTTATATGTACCCCACTATGCAGGAGTATAAATTAGTGAAATATTTCTTTTAAATCGGTCTATGGATACATTTAAGTTTCAATCTACAAAATTTGTAGAAACATGCTTATTTCTAAATTCAGAGGAACTAATCACAAATTTAAATAACATTTAATTCAGGAAAGTAAATTTATACAAATAAAAAAAAAAACTTTCGTACATAAATATTCATCTAATTGTACGTCAACAGTAATCATTGCTTGAATAGAAATTGTTAATCAGGCATAATATTGCTCATTTTGAGTGGTCGACAGTTGCAAGTTTGACTTTATAAAGAAGTGAAGAGAAATTGAGCATTTATCTCGGAGAAGTACTGGAATTCCGAAATAATTAAAACCAAATAAAAAAATAAATAAATAAAATAATAAATAAATTTCTTTACTCGCAGTTGTGTATTTTCTAAACGAATGACATGCTTCAGTAACAAGGTATGTTTATGAATGCTGACGATATATTCTGTATCTAATTGTAATTCTAGCGTACTTATAAAAGAATACAAACGTTGCTTCTAAATTAAAAAGTGCATTCTAAAAGATGCATTTGCAGAAAGATTCACGAATTGCAAACTACAGGTTACTTGCTTCTCTCCCCCCCCTCCATCAAAATGAGAAAGCTGCGGCGTTATGCATTTAATATACAAGTTAACAATTTGGCTTATTTTTAAAATTTTCTTCATGCCAATGTACAAACAGTCATTTCTGAATTATATTCACCTTAATCATACATTGATTACTCCGAGATGCCCCGAGGCATAGGAATTAAATCTGAATAACCAGACCTCCACTACAGCATTGTTAAGAACTAAGACTGAGTCCTAAGGACCATCACCGTCTACGATACAACCCTTCCCGTAGGAAACACGTCCTATCATCGGTAAAGGATAGTCGACCCCACTCTATTCTTGTACTCATCCAGGAGACGAAAATATTCTTCCATAAATAATCTAATAAATAATAAAATAATCTAATAAAAATCATTTTGCAAAATTCAATGGCTTTGTCATAAAAAAGAATGTTTTTAATGTAATATTCCTGAAATCCTAATTTTCGTTTTTTTATATTGTTTTTGAATCAATGCATATGGCATATTACTATCCGTCCTTCTCCGTTCCTTACCTGTTCCAAAAATATTTTTATCATTTACATGATACCTTTCTTATATCCAGTATCTTTGTTGCATTTGTGCATCCCACAGTAAAGTATAATGAAAGTTCTATTTTTGGCAAAGTAAAAATTCTATAAGATGAAGAAATGAAATATTCAAAACACTAAGATGATTAGAATACCTCTTCGAGTAGGTGTAAGAGGATTAAATCTTTAACTCTGGCTTTTCAGATGTAACATCCTTTACAGAGAAGTAAATAATCTGCTCGTCTAATATCTATTCAACTAGCAAAGAAAACGTTCAACTGAACAAATCAAAAGTAGTAAATAGATTGAAACTGAAATAATTTCCTAGTACTAATTAGAAGGATTACTTTAATGATATTAAATGAAATTAATTTATTATTACATCACCATTCATTTATTTGTCTTACTTTTAAAATAAGGAACTTGTAATTGTGATTTTTGTTTATAAATTTCCACACATAACAGATAAAATCCACAAATTCAGTCAAAACAAGGAAGCAGTTTTCATAATCTTATTACATTTTAAAACGATATTCTACTATTCACTTTTGATTTCAAATAGATCTGATAATTCTATCAAGCCCCTAATATCTCTGGTATAATTTCAAAATAAATCATAAGTCTTTTCATTTCTAACGGGGCAAAATATCGATCATCATCTGAAAGCAGTAGTGAAGCACTTTCTCCGTTTCCAAATCAATGCAAGATAAGAACTTTCTTCCTTGCAATCGCTATTTATCGCACACTAGATCTATTTACAAGCGATAAATAGCACGGCACGTGTAAATATAAAGAGCAAGAAAAGAAAAATAACATAAGGTATGGTGAATTTTATAGGTCTTGCGTGTATATTATATATATATTGAAGAAATATTCATATTTTAGAAGAGATCATTTGCCGATCCACTGTCTTGAATTACCAAAGTCAAATTTAGCCTTAATGTACGGGATTAAGTGGGTTACCGAAGAACTGTTATGGAAAATAGCTATGACTTAATATGATGAAATTTTTTAAATCTTGCATATATGTGCACCTGAAGAAAAATGCATGATTTATAATGTATCATTTGTTGATTTACTGTCTATAATGACCAAAGTCAGATATAGATTTATGTACGAGATTAAATTGGCTCCCTATGGACTTTTAGGGGAAATTTCAATGACTTAGTAAGGTAAAGTTCTTAGGTTTTGCCTACCTGTGTGCCTGAAGAAGAACTTATGATTTAAAAGAGATAATTTTTTATCTACATTATTGAATTACGAAATTCAAATTTAGCTTTAATGTATGGAATTAAAGACGCACACCAAAGAACTGTCTGAGGAAATTAGTCTACATTTGTGCTTCTCTAGTGTGAAAATCTGCGGAATTTGATCACAGCGAACAGTTCGCCACTAAAATCCCTTTCAATTTGCGAGTTTCTGAATTATGTATCCATAACATAAACCAAGCCATGTATAATATAAAACTTATCACTCTCGCAGTTCATATCCAATACTTGTATATTGATTCCACTCACTTAGTGGTAAAAAAGGAAGAGAATTTGTTTATAAATATGTTACAACAATTAAGTTAACCAAGCTAAAGGTCAATTTTTAGTTCGCAAAAAATCTCAATGATAATGAATTTCAACATATAGAAACAGTTATTCATTTAAGTTATATTCATATAAGTTCATAACAGTTATTCTAAGTAAGGCAATTTTATAATATTGAATTATAATATTTTTTTACTTGCAAAAAGAAAAAAAAAACATAATTTATCAGCTTTCTTCTCGTTATTCTAGAAGGAGGAGAGCAAAGAAACTATAAAATGCAAGATTTTTTTTCCCTAAGAGGCAACCAAATCTTTTCTCTTATTACATTTTGCACAAGTTTGAGCGCCAATCGTTTGGAAATTCGAAATTCTACACGCAATATTCGATGTGTTTTCAAATGGAGTAAGATGAAGACGAATGAAAGGGGGAGAAATCTAAAAAAAGATGAAAAAAACTTAGTAGGTAAACGTTTGAGCTAAGCTTTTTATTTGATTTGTAGTTGCAGTCTGGAAATATGTACATACACATGCATAGCTATATGTATTATCTCTGGACGAATGAAACTGGAGAAAGGATGCAAAAAAGTGAAAGAAGAAAATTTTCTTTCGATGGAATTCTTCTTCGGAATGGTAATGAAAAAAATATAAATAAATAAGATAAATAAGAATGTAGAATTTGACTATGTATTCGAAATCTTTGATTTTCTCCCAAGGATTTAAGCCCAAGACTGTGAAAATGCGCGAAGAATATTCGATTCGAAGTTCGAGAATTTGAATTTTTTTTTTTTTGATGCTGCTATTTTCGACTACATTTTCTAAAAAGGATTTCGAAAAGTACTCGGATTTAAATACTGCCTCTTATTGCTCTAGCGTCTAAAAAATGAAAGTTTTATGAACTTGGTAAGCAACTTTAAATGTAGTTTATATTAAAACTTCAAAATGACATATGATAAGAGTACAGAATTAACATCCTGTAACTACACATGTTAATCATACAGTGATTTGCTTTATTCTATGAATTTTTGTGCAAGTGAGAATTTAACCCTTTGCACTCAGAAAAGTAATCCAATGCATAATTACTCACCTAATTCAAGACCTTCTTTATTGTTCCGAAAAATAAGTATATATTATTGTTGAATTTCCTGAGAAAATTAATCTACATCTTTTTAAATGTACTTTTTTTTAATAATCAAAATTTAAAAAAAATAAAAAATAAAAATGATGCACTGTCTTGAAGGATGAGTGAGAGGCACCATCCGAGTGCAAAGGGTTAAACTAAATATGCGCATTAAACATTTAAAATTTATAAAAGAAAATTAAAATTCCTAAACAGATTGAATATGTATTTTCATCGACTTTTAAACTTGATCCATCATTAAGTATGCATCCTTATGAGCAAAAAAAAAAAAAAAAAAAAAACCCAATTACAGCTTGGCGCATAACATGAACTCATGAAAATACTAAAAGCCCTATTTTCTTCATTGTTTTTTTTACCATAAATTTGCAATATCATTTTACTGCAAGCATGTGAAATAAAATATTGATTCTCCTAAAATAAAATATATAGTTTCTAAACATTTGTTATACATTCAGAATTTTTATTATATTTTATAGAAATAGGGGAGAATGTTGTGTTTACAGAAAATTTAATTACAAATGAAGCTGGCTTTAAAACATGCAAAAGGTCAAACACGATAATAAATTAAAGAATTAAAGAATATTTATATATTACTAGACGCCTTTGGCAAACCAGCCGGTTCGCCAATCTTAATGTTCGTTAAAATTTTAATAATTAAATATTTTATGCAATTCCTACTTTAACAGATTCTTCATCAAAATATTTTAAAACTTCAAATTTTGATAGTCATATAATTATCTCATAATATTATAAACGCATTCAGTCATAACGTAATATGTATCTCTCTAATTTTCTGTTAGTTCCCGTAGTATTTATACTATAAATTAAAGTGGAAAGGATTAATCTGCAATTAATATAATAATATTTTTTACTAAGACAAAGTATTTTTTTGTAATATGATTACTGAAAATAGAGTCACTCAGCGTTTAAACTTTATGGGCACTAAAGAATATTTTTCCTAATTTATGTAATATTTCAAGAATTTGTCAACAAAATATTCTCAGATTCATTATGACCAGAACGATTAATTAACAATGTTTAATTTTAAATGCATCAAACACTAAGAAAATAAAACGAATCGTTTAAAATAATCGGTTGAAAACAGTTTAAAAAAATTTAAAAAAACTATGTACTTAAAACTATAAGCGTATACAAAAAATATATAACTAACATAAATACAATTTAATTACAAAAACATGCAACTAACCTAAAAATAATTTAAATCATTCGTTGATAATGGTTGTCATGTCAACAATCAGAACACAATAGCATGCGTGAATTTTCAACGCCAGTTACGGTAACGCAAATGCGTGAGTTTTTCTACGCCAGTTGGGATAACGCTATGCAGATTAGAAATTTTTAATTTCCTTTATTCTGTTTTATTTTAATTCAAAAGTACTTAAGAATGAATCTGAAAGATCGATTAATTAACAATGTTTAATTTTAAATGCATCAAACATTAAGAAAATAAATAGAATCGTTTCAAATAATCAGCCGAAAAATCTTAAGCCTAGCCTCATGACTGTTGGGAAAAAAAACTGAATCCGTACTCATTTGGCGGTGGGGAAAAATGAAAAGATTTTTTTATCGGGAAAGTTAGTTTTTAATTAATAATTAAAATTCTAATTAAAAATTCAAAAAAAAGGGCTATCCTATCTTTTTAGATCAAACTGCACGCGGTGTGCAAATTTGATTAAAATCGGTTAAGTAGTTTAGGAGTCCATCGCGGACAAACAACGTGACACGTAATTTATATATATTAAGATATTAATAATTATTAGTTAAGTGTTCTTTAATTTCAAAAGGAAACTCGCTTTAAAACATACAAAAGATGAAACACGAAAATAAATTTAAAAAAAAATCTATTCTAATTATTAGCTCAATATCCACTTTGTATGTAATGCATGAAAATTGGAACACTCCTCATACAGTTGAATGATGCTGAGAAGACACAGATAGCACTTGACCTGGAAATCTGTCTTTTAACAAGCATATTACTCCCACATAAGGAGATTTAAGCTTTCAACGTCAAATTTGAGACAAATTAGAATCGATAGAACAACAGGTGCCACATAAATAAAACAGTGCCACTTAATATAACCGTACCAGGAATTACCAATTTTGAAAAAAATAACCGACTGGTAACCATAACAGAATAGAGTGACTATCATTATAGAATTGTGATATAGAATAGTAATATCATAATAGAATAAAAATCATAACTGAATAGGTCAACTATATTTTTAACGCATCAAAGAAAGAAAAACTCACTTCAGAGCTCTCTAGAAAGCAAAAATATTCTTGATTGTTTTTTATCGGAAATTATTCTTTAATACTCCAATTATATTTTATTCATACTCTTACTTTAAAAAAATTTATTGAACAATACTCTTGACCGGTTTTCAGATTAATAAATTCCTGACTCATTTTGAAGTTCATTAATCACTTATGAAACTTCCTCAACACATCGTCGATATCTTTAACATATATTCCTAGATATTGCTAAAAAATGCTCGTGCTTTTTCAAAACTTTTCAAAGAAATGGTTATCTAATTTTCAAGTGTGCCGCTGCTATGAGTTGATTCTTTTAAGTTAAATTTTCGCATCTATTCAGAATTTCATTTTTGTATCTGACATTCAAATCGGTTATTTCTTTTATCTATTTTGCTTTTATACTTCAATGACAGGTAACCAGGGCTATAGGGCTGTTCATAACATATCAATCTAAATCTGAAGAATAGCTGTCAGTTAAGAGCCCAGATTACAGCCACATGTGAACGTGAACTCCAGCTTATGGAGAAATGACTCCTAGATGTCTCTTTATTAATGGAGCTGGAAATCCAAGGCAAATCAATTAAAATTAATAACGCTGATAAAAATTGAAAGATGAATCCCTTTCCTAATTCAAATTTGATTAGTTTAATCAATGTATTAATCCCTCTAAATGATATTTTAAGGAACAGTTGAATCCGTATGTTTAGATCCAGAAGAGTTTGGTAATATAAAGCTATTGATAATATTAATTGCTATCACATTCAGCGACATCTACTGTACTAGTAGAGAAAACAAAGCAAACAACAAATAAAAATACATTGTTACATATTTTAAAAACATGATTTACAGAGAAAAAATTTTATCATTTCAAAATTCCACATTAAAAAAGCTTCCGAACCCTTTTGCTCTGAGTTATCAATAATTTTACTCATTTGTTTACTGAAAACGCATTTCATTTATTGTTTCAGAGATTCACAACCACAAGCAGGAATTAATCACACAATTTCTCAAAAGATGCCCATTTGAAATCTTTCCGCTTCCGTATTTTCACCCTGTAAAGCTCCACATTAATGAATGCTATCTGCCTCCCCTGTGCAGCTCGAACCCATTACCATACATGTTGAACCTCCTTCCCTAATTGCTGAATCCCTGCACAAAGCATGTCTCTGCCGACCAATAGAAAGGATGAGATGCTCACACGTGACCGGTCTCTGATTCTTGTTACACCACATTAATCTCCAAAATGGATTTACGTGATAGGAATTCTCTAGAATCGTCCGCCGATTCCACCGCTTGCGAAATTGATCTTTAATACTTTGCCCAAGGATTGGTTTTATTTTTTTTTTTTTGGGGGGGGGGAGGTTGCTTTATCTGTACTTTATGCATAAAGATGAGGTCAATGGTCTTCGGAATACGTAGTCACGGTTAGTATTAATCTTAATAAGGAATATGGATGTAATAGTTATAGAGCCTATATCGATATTATTTGTTTAGTCTCACAGATGCATAGCTTTAGAAAATAGCAAAATGTATTAAATTTGTTTTGATTGAATCAAAAATGTATTAAATTTGTTTTGATTGAATCAAAAATGTATTAAATTTGTTTTGATTGAATCAAAAATGTATAAATTTAAAAGTTGACAAAAAAATTATAAAAAAAATAGTACAAGTAGCTGTTGAGTGTTATTGTGATATCTAAGTGACTGTTAATAGTGTAAATGTATTGTTTTTTTTTTCTTTTCTGTTCCAGCAATAATTTAGGTTAAAAAGTCATTGATATTTCAAATCTGTTGTATGCATAACAACAAAGGATAATTTGCTTCTAATAGATGAAAGATTAAACTTCAGTATTCCTGTTGTTCTTCATTCTATTTTCATTTTTTACATGACCTTTAAAAATTCATTGAAATTTTTATTCAATGATAGTCTGCAAAATTACAACCATAGGCTTATCACTATTAGAAAGCATTAATCTTTAATAGTTTTCCAAAAGTTTGGTTTTGTTGTGATTTTTTTTTGTGTGTATTCATTGTATGAATAGTCTATGTACCGGAAAAATATTTAATTTTCAGAGAAGTGTTTGACTGTTATTTATGTATCAACGATTAATAAGCTTTATAAGATAAAATCGATTTTATTACTAATAATTAGACTGGAGAATGCGTGTATAATCATTCAAGAAATATTAAGAGAATGCCTTATGTTTTAAGTTCACATTTAGATCTTGTAGCTTTATTCACAACTTTAAAGAAAATAAATACTCTTTTGATTTGCTTATATCAAAATACCATTATAAATATTTCATTTGTGCGTATACTTACTATTATTAAACTTTAGATTAGTGAACATATAATTGATTTTTTTTCAATGCTTTTTGAGTGTATTAAATTCTTAAGTTTAATTGAAAATTCAATACATCAATAAATACTGGGTCACTAAATTTTCCAATCAGTAATTGAGATAAATATTAATCTAAATGAAGTCTTTGAAATTGATAGCTGTAGATATCCGATTTGATTTAATAATGTTCTCGAAATGTTAAATCAAAGTAATATATTTTATGCAATTTTATTTTCAGCAGCAATTTAAAAATGCAATATGTCTGAATGTATTAATAATACATGCTAATTCATTCTAAGTGTTTGTGAAATGACTATCAAAATTTATTTTAAATCAAATCTATCAAAAATCTATCAATTTTTTTAAAAGTTTCGGAATATATACATAAAATTATTCAAATTTGTATTTTATCCAAAAATTTATTTTTTTACATGAGATAGATAATCAAAATGCAAAGAATTTAAAAGATACTAATCATATGAGAAATTTACCTATCCAGTTGATACCTTTTAATATAAATGAGATGTAAATAATTGTATAAAATCACCTCAAAAATTTGTTTTATTAACTTGAATAGCTTAATTTATTTTCTTTCAGAAATTATCCTTAAAAACTAAAAAATATATTATTAGAAGAATAAAAAGACGATTCGCTATTAAAAAATATTCCGTTATTTTACTTTAATGATCGTTTAAAAATTATATGGAGAAAATATGCTAACGAATTTAAATGGAATGGTAAAAAATATAAAGAAGTTTGAGGCAATAAATACTTTCTGCGAAATATTACACCAAATGATAATCTGTTTATCAGAAGAAGTCTTAAAATTTCAGAATTCATTATTTGAATCGGCAAAAATTTATTAATATACTTCGAGAATTTTTTTTTTTTTTTATTATTATTCAAATTAAGTTAATTTCAATAGAAGGGAATCTTTTTTCGATCCACTGAAGTAGGGACTAAATGGCATCGTCAGATAAAATATTCATCAATTCTCTGATAATACGTGCACGTAACAGCTGGTATTTAATTGATTATCGAAACATAATAAGTATAAATAATGAGATTATTAACCAAGATTCGTTAATTAAATAACCTCTCATTTCTTCTTAAGTGTAGTTTTAAGTGAAAGACTATTTCAAAGACTTTAGTATTGATAAAACATATTTCGAGAATGTATAAAGAATGCATTTAATAACCAGCACTTGGCTAATCATGATTAAATAGATTACATTATACTAATTTCTACTTAATACAAGAAAAAAAAATGTTTGAAAATTACATTATGATACAACCTTAATCCAATACTTGAACATATGAAGATAGATAGAACATATGAAGATATATTTTTCAGTATTATAAATGAAAACAAGAAATATTATTTTAATCTTCCCTTTTTGAGTTGAAATAATTTTTATTGATTAATTAATTACCTGATGCTTGGATAGACATTTTAATTATCAAAGATGCCTCAAAAATTATAATATGCAATACAAAATAATTTTGCTGAATAATTGTTTGAAAAAATACAGAATTCTTTAAAAATATGAACGATATATTTTTTTCTAAAAGAAATTCTTCATAAATTGTTTACAAAAATGAGATAGAATCGTCGGACTCAACTTATGGCTAGATAATAAGGAAAAAAAATAATTAACTATATTTTCCTCAAAAGCATAAATTTGATTTCGGATATATTTTTAAAAAAAATTCTATTTTCAAATTTTTACAAATATAATTGTTTTGCTTCTTTTCGAGACTATCTGAATATTTTCAAAACCTTCTACGTATTATCTTGGTAGTTATGTGGTTCTATCAAGATAAAAAAATTAGAGAACGTTGAAACAAAAATTTACATCTATTTCAACTAAAGGTATCATCAAATAAGAAAAGTGGCGCAATCGTTTTGCTCTCTTATCCAAAATATACTTATGGATTTTTTTTCAGTAAAAGTCTTAAACGCATTTTATTCAAGAATAAATTTAGAAATTAAGGATTGTATCTGTATTAGTATTCAGACAATAGTTTTCTCTTTCCTCAGACAATAGTTTGCTCTGTCCATATATTCTAGAGTTCTATCTAACAATAATTATTAATAATTTCAGACATAATGTAGTAAATGTTAGAATCTTCACCACTTGGTAATATGAATCTTCTAAACAGTTTTATTTGTTTATTTATTCACGTTACTTTTCAATTTAGCTTGTTTTTATTTATGGCTTTAAAAAGAAGAATAATTACGTCTTTTGTTCTGTTCTAAAAGAAGCCGTGACAAAGGAATAACGTTTGTGAGAAGGAAGAATAAATAGTTCGCGAGACAAAAGCTTAAAATTTATTTTTTACTCGGGAGTATCACGAGATTTCTCAGGCTTTATCGTGAGATGGGTAACATTTAATTTATGACCTCATAAATATACAATCATGATAGATCACGCACGACGGAAGGTTTCAAAATTTTTCAGTTAAAAACAGATTCTAATATACATAAAAGCAAACTATTAAACTGTTGTTGGAAGTGCACGGAAAAATATTCAATTATCAAGAAACGGAGGTTTAAATAGAACTGAGGAATTAGAAGTTTTTCCAAAAATTAATTATAATGTTCTTTTTTTCCTTTCGAGAGATAATAAATATTTAAATAATGAAATTGCATATTATATATAATATTTTTAAGCAGTTTTGAGACCGAGAAGAGAGAAATTACTTAAAAAATATTTAATTTCGATTTATTCCATCTCGGGAGGCATACTTTATGTACAAGAAAGAGGCAACGGTATACGCCAATCTACAGCACGACACAAGAGGAAAAGAGAGATAAATTTTTCCCAATGGCTTTATATTATGAGATTCTGATAGGGATTTCTTTACACGTTTAAATTTAAGAAAGGGACCTATAGATATCTTTTTAAAAAATCTGCCTAGCTTGACAGATCTTTATCCTTTCATTTTTAGTCTGCGAAAGTACTGTTTAAAGCAGTTTCACATAACTCGTGTACCATTAATTAAACGAAAAATGTGGAATTGGACCAGAAAATAAAAATTTTTAGGATTAAGTTTATATAGGTTAAATTAAGATATAAATTAGGAAATTAATTAGGATTTAAATTAGATTTTATCATACCACTATATAAGACTTTGAATAAATTCTGCACCAAACATGTAAGGAGTGGATGAATATATTGAATCAAAAATTGATTAGTATTTGAATCGATTAGTATTTGAAATGATAGTATTCAAAACTTACATAATAGTTTATTTATCTTATAGAAATTTATTAATATTTATGTATCAATGACATTTTTTGTTGGGTATCAAAATTAGACAGTGATAAAATTATTCGAAATTGCAAGCAACTTATCACGTTTCATAAAAGCCTTCAGCCATTTCATACATAAACAAAAGGTTTTGCAAAAAAAAATAGAATGATAACATTCAAAGTTTTCTTCTGAGATACAATAACATATTTTAACAATCTATTAATCTGATTCGTATTTTATTTGGCTTTATTAAGTGCCATCCAAACAGAATCACATTTTAAATTATAAAATGTAATTAAAAAACAAAGCAAAATGAAACATAGAAAAATAAAAACAATGGAGAACAAATGATCAACAAAATTAATTATTTAAAAATAAAATTTCATTTTAAATCGTAATAATTATTTTTTGTAAGAATGCTGTTTCCAAAGAAAACTGAAATACTAAATTAATTTCTTCTTTGATATAGTAACATTTCTTTCTCAACTTTTTTCAACATTTTTAAAGTGTTGTAACGATAACGGAACAATGAGGTTTTACAGTTCAGTTTACATGTTGCACTTTAAATATCAAATCCTATTAATAAGAGATATTATTCAATTTTGCATTAATACAAAGATTAAATGAAAGCAATTTTTGAATCCCATTACAAAATATAAATAGTTATTTTTAGATAATTTTTTAAAAGGAATTATTATAATTTCATGTCAATATAATTTTTACCATCAATTCTTAAAAGATAGAAGAAAATTAAAAATGCTTGACTCATTCAATTAAATATGGTTGAAATTAAATTGATAATTTTATATAATAAATATACGTTGCATGATAGCTTAGCTATATTAGTGGCAATGAAACAAGTCCCTAAATCTTGGAAAGCAAATTATATAGAATTGTTCACTTTGATGGAGTAATCAGATGGTAAAGATCCAAGATATTTGTGAACCAAATAAAATACAAATACCAAATAAAGCTTTCAAATATCACTAATCACCATTATTCAACAGGTTAAGTAATTCTTTTTTCTTTTGTTTGCAATCCTCTTTTATTTTTTCACAGTATTAATCCTGTAAAACACAACAGATGCATATTTCAAGCACCTAATTAAGCTCTAATGCATCACTACTCTAAATGTTAGAGCGCCCTTCTTTTATTTTCTTATACAGACAATAAAGTTAAGAGCATGCATGTACTAGCAAATTGAGAAAATATATCAATATATAGTGTAAAAAAAGGTTATAACACTGATTTCTTCAGCTGTCTTGAAATTAATTTCTTAAATTCAGGTGAGGGGGGAAAAATCCAAAATGAAAAAAAGCAAAAATATTTCTAGAGTTCTGCGTATAATTATTTAGAGAACAATGCGGAAATGAATATAAATAATTTAAAAAAAAGATTTTGAAGTTAAAGTAAGGTCTAAAATTAAATAACAGTGTTATTTAAAAAAATCCTTTATTGGGGAAAATATGAAAAAGCGACAATAAGGAAAATACAAGTGATAAAACATAGAAAGGAAAAAAATAAACATTTATCACTGTATCAAACTAAAGAAAATTATAGCCTTTTATATTTGAGTAAATTTCCAGATGATATACTAGAATAAATATAAATACGTATTGGTATAAATGTTTGTCCATTATCTTTCAAATTTAAATCTCATAAGTAAAAAAACGTCTAATAAAACCATAAAACGTAAATAATTACGTAATCATCTTTGCATATCAATAAGACACATAGATTTGCATTCTGAACTTTTTGGATTAAAGACTAGCTCATAACTTAAATATTGGTGTAATCGTTGTAATAACTTGCAATTAGTGCACACGCAGATTATAAAACTTATAAAAATAAACACTTTTTATAAATATTTAAACTTTTAAAAATGCTAGAAACACCTGTACAAAAGATGATCTAAGTATAATAAAAGTCGACAACGTTCTTTCCTTTTATATTTCCGTTATGAAAATAAAATAAAAAATAAACAAAACAGCATCCGAATTTAGTTTTGAAATCGTATTCAGGCGCAATTCTCTTTTTTCTTTAAACGGAAGAATGAGAGTTTCATATCATTTTTATATATAACAAATTAAAATAAGATATCGAAATCAGTTTTCATTTCAATTGCTTCCTGAAAGTTATCCTCTGGGCTTTCAACTTTTTTTTTTTTAATCAGAATGCACTTTTAGGAAAAATTATGATTTTTGCCACGCATAAATGAAATAAAATTCTGACGGCGAGTTTATACCTTTGGGAAAAGATCGCTAAATATACAACTGGTATCAAAAGTTTAATAAGCAGAGCTTCAAAACTATAAAATGTGATTTTTCTTATTCATTTTTAATCATAAATATTACTAAAACAAAATTTAATTTTCATCCTTCCATGGAGGGCAAAAAGAATGGTTTCTCTTCGTGCTTTTAAAAGAATAAATTTTGTGAGCATTATGCATTTTGAAATCTAAAAGACCTCTGAATGAGTCCGAATTACCATCACAAAGATAATTAGGAAATTAAATTTAAACATACATAAATATTTCTTCAAAATTTCAACTAACAAGTGAATTGTTTTAAGGAATATTCTTCATTTTAAAGCCATATCATTCAAATTTAATTTAATTTTCATTATTTGGTGAACAATTCTTTTGGTAGGAAAACTTTTAAAACCAGTTTCATTCAACATTTTTTTATTGAAATAAATATTTGGTTCTTCTTTTCATAGATTCAATTTTTTAACTTAATATTATTCTCACAATTTTAAATATCGTCAAAGCAACACCGATTGAGTTTGAAATTTGAATTCGGAGTAATTGGATTTAAAATTTAGGTAGGTATTTTTCAATTATAATCTTCAAAATAAAAGCATGTTTGAAAAAGAAAGTCAGTTAGGTTAAAAGGGAACACATTTTGCTGAAATTTTCATTTTATTTGATTTAAAATATTCTCATAAAAATTAATCTATAACATATATGAGCTTATAATCATGCTTTGGAAGGTGCATTAAAATGTTTTAATTAATTTATTAATTACGAAATAGTTATAGCAATCTTCATATTTACTTAAATATGTTCTCGAATACTCTAGAATTCATAGGGTAACTGGGAGTATGCATTTTGACTTATTCTAACAGTAGCAAACTGATTTGAAGAGAATCTTGTTGTAATAACCTGAAACTTCTGCTTTTTTGTCTACCGCTAGTTCACAAGCATCTCAAAGTACTTTTTTATTGCTTTTCAATAAATTATATTTTATTTAATGAAATATCACATATAAACTATCCTAATTATTTAAAACATTCAAAATGAAATAATTTATAAACATTCTTTTCCCAATTTTATTTTTAAAAAAAGTCGTAAAATATACAACAATATGCAATATAAGTTGTGAAATATACAACAATATGAAATACAAATCGCGAAATATACAACAATATGAAATACAAATCGCGAAATATACAAGTCGGGAAATATACAAATTCAGAAATTGCCAAAAATGAAGAGACACGAGAAGGAAAAAAAATAAGATTTTGAAACTTATTTTAATTGATTAAGGACTGGTAGTTCAATTTAGAAACGGACATTAAAGTTCCAATTTCAAGCAGAACGTTCAGTGTCTAATTCAACTACTTGTTTGACATTTACGCTACTTTAAAAACTCTGCTCAGCGATAGGATCTGGTAGTGAAAATTTTATCTAAACTCGTCAACCTAAAATATTATTTACTAGGAAACAAATTTCGATTTCGTCTTTTCGATCCATTCTTTTCAAAATTCACATTCAGAAGGTCACAATTAATTAAATCAACCCCCTTTGACGAACGAATAACGGTCATTTATTATGGTAGTTTTAACCTAATCGATCAAAATATACATAGTTGTTGAAAAATCAACCATTGATGATTCAAGATCTTTGTCTATCTCCAAAACCCCCATTTCCTATTCAAAACAATCAAAATCACCATCCTTCATATTTCTTCCTTCATCCTCAATCAGTTCTCCGTTTTCTCCCACCTTCAGCATCATGTTTTGTTTTTTCTGTGAGGACCATTTTTATTTATTTATTTACTTTTTCATGCTTGACATCAATTATCAGGAGATCATTATTAATCAGCTTTCGCACATTAAAAGTGATATGTATGTAGATCCATGGTAAAGTCTTTAAAACTATAAGTTATTGATTGAACATAAAATAATACATTTTATTAGCTGAGGAGGACATTATTGCCCTCCTAGATATAATATGATTTCCTAATATATAATAAATAATTAGAAACATATAAGTTTTACAAAAATAAAAAGATATAACAAATATAAGTTTTTAATACTTATACAAAAATATAAGTTTTCACTACTATAAAATCTGCTCTTAATTACCCCAAGATGAAAATTCCTTAGAGGCAATTGGACACTGTCTTATTTCTCAGGAGAAAATCTAAAATTAGAAATTAAATCTTACGTATAACCGTTATATCCTACAAATACAAAAATGTATGATTTAGCAATTTGCATTCTAAATATGGTAGAGAACGCATAATAACACTTAGAAAATGTGTCATTAATCATTCCGTACCAAAAGTATTGTTTCCACTTTCTTGAATTGGGTTGCATCTAAAGCAAACAAACGTAACAAATTTAACTGAAAAAGTTGGAATGTGTTTATTTTCTTTCTGTAAAGTGCCTTAAAAAGAGATACGTATCTTAGCTCAATATGATCCACCATGTGTTCGACAATCACTGTTTCCAATTACTGCTTGTTCACAATAATTCTCATTCATCCTACTTTTTTTTCCTTTCAACCTCCGATAGGAATAGAATTGAGATATTAGACATCTCTACACGGAAATGTGAGAATTTAGTATTGATGTATTATTCTAAGTTTAAATCTA